>NC_056725.1:1539615851-1539870851 GCF_019279795.1 Protopterus annectens | reverse complement strand
GATTGATTTAGATATATATACTTTCTGGTTTCTGATCTGTGCTGAAAGTGCTATTTTTCTGCAACCCTTATTCCTGCTCTGTTAAATGCTGGTGAAACATCTTTTGTGTTTTATCTGATTGTCTCAAAGCTTGCTACTATAACTAATATTCCCTGTTTGTTACCTCTGCATTCCTTGCTTGAAACACTATGAGTTCTGATTTAAAGTACTACTGAAACAATTCGAAATGTGAAGTGACAAGTATATTTTCGAGCACTTCTTTTCAAAGTTCTGCAGTATCCTAACTGTTTTTACTTGATTTATATATATATATATATATATATATATATATATATATATATATATATATATATATATATATATTTATTTCCTGGCTTCTGATATGTGCTGAAAGTGTTATTTTTCTCCCACCCTTATTCCTGCTGTGTTAATTACTTGTGTGTTTTATCTGATTGTCTCAAGGTTTGCTAGTATAAGTAATATTCCCTGTCTGTTTCCTCTGCATTCATTGCTTAAAACTCCTTGAGTTCTGCCTGAGAGTGCTACTGAAACATTTCAAAATATAAAGTGATAAGTATATTTTTGGGCACTTATTTTCAAACTTCTGCAGTATCTTAATTGTTTTTCCTTGATTGATTTATATATATATATATATATATATGATGGCTTCTGATCTGTGCTGAAAGTGCTCTTTTTCTCCCACCCTTATTCCTGCTGTATTAAATACTCGTCAAACAACTTGTGTGTTTTATCTGATTGCCTCGTGGCTTGCTAGTATAATTAATATTCTGTGTTTGCTACCTCTGCATTTATTGCTTGAAACTTTCTGAGATCTGACTGAGAGTGCTAATGAAACAATTCAAAATATAAAATGATAAGTATTGTTTGGCACTTCTTTTCAAAGTTTTGCAGTATCCAAAATGTTTTTGCTTGATTGATTTAGATATATATATCTGCTGGCTTCTAGTCCGTGCTGAAAGTGTTATTTTTCTCCCACCCTTATTCATGCTGTGTTAGATACTGGTCAAAAACCTTGTGTCTTTTATCTGATTGTCTCTAGGCTTACTAGTATAATTAATATTCCCTATTTGTTACCTCTGGATTCATTGCTTCAAACTCATTGAGTTCTGACTGAGAGTGTTACTCAAACAATTTGAAATATAAAGTGATAAGTATATTTTTGGGCACTTCTTTTCAAAGTCCTGCAGTATCCTAATTGTTTTTGGAAGACTGATTTAGATATATATACTTTCTGGATTCTGATCTGTGCTGAAAGTGCTAATTTTCTCCCACCCTTATTCCTGCTGTGTTAAATACTAGTCAAACAACTTCTCTGATTGTCTCAAGGCTTGCTAGCATAATTAATTTTCCCTGTGTGCTACTTCTGCATTCATTGCTTGAAACTTTTTGAGTTCTGACTGAGAGTGCTACTGAAAAAAATTAGAAAATAAAAAGTGTTAAGTATATTTTGGGCACTTCTTTTCAAAGTTCTGCAGTATCCTAATTGTTTTTCCTTGATATATATATATATATATATATATATATATATATATATATATATATATATATATACATATATATATATATATATATATATCTATATATATATATATATATATATATATATATATATATATATATATATATATACACACTGGCTTCTGATCTGTGCTGAAAGTGCTATTTTTCTCCAGCCCTTATACCTGCTGGGTCAAATACTTGTCAAACAACTTGTGTGTTTTATCTGATTGTCTCAAGGTTTGCTACTATAACTAATATTCCCTGTTTGTTACCTCTGCATTCATTGCTTGAAACTCCTTGAGTTCTGACTGAGAGTCCTACTGAAACAATTTGAACTATAAAGTGATAAGTATAATTTATTGGGCAGTTGTTTTCAATGTTCTGCAGTATCCTAATAGTTTTTGCTTGATTGATTTAGATATATATATTTGCTGGCTTCTGATCTGTGCTGAAAGTGCTATTTGTTTCCCACCCTTATTCCTGCTGTGTTAACTGTCTGTTTATTTTAACTGTGGAGCTTTTCTCCCCGGGCCTCCACTGAAAATGGACGTACGTCCAGTCGGACACTCCCGGTCAACAAATATAAATAAATAAATAAATAAATAAATAAAAATGTATACTTTCTGGCTTCTGATAAATAAATAAATAAATAAATAAATAAAAATATATACTTTCTGGCTTCTGATCTGTGCTGAAAGTGCTATTTTTCTCCAACCCTTATTCCTGCTCTGTTAAATACTGGTCAAACAACTTGTGTGTTTTATCTGATTGTCTCAAGGCTTGCTAGTATATTTAATATTTGCTGTGTGTTACCACTGCATTCATTGCTTTAAATTTTTGAGTTCTGACTGAGAATGCTACTGAAAAGAATTTGAAATATAAAGTGATAAGTATATTTTTGGGCACTTCTTTTCAAAGTTCTGCAGTATCCTAATTGTTTTTGCTAGATTGATTTAGACACACATATATATATATATATATATATATTTTTCTCCCATGCTTATTCCTGCTGTGTGAAATACTTATCAAACAACTTTTGTGTTTATCTGATTGTCTCAAGGCTTGCTAATATAACTAATATTCCCTGTTTCTTACCTCTGCATTCCTTGCTTGAAACTCCATGAGTTCTGACGTAGAGTACTACTGAAACAATTGGAAATATGAAGTGACAAGTATATTTTCGAGCACTTCTTTTCAAAGTTCTGCAGTATCCTAATTGTTTTTACTTGATTGATTTATATATATATATATATATATATATATATATATATATATATTTTTTTTTTTTTTTTCCTGGCTTCTGATATGTGCTGAAAGTGCTATTTTTCTCCCAGCCTTATTCCTGATGTGTTAATTACTGGTCAAACAACTTGTGTGTTTTATCTGATTGTCTCAAGGTTTGCTAATATAATTAATATTCCCTGTTTGTTCCCTCTGCATTCATTGCTTGAAAATCCTTGAGTTCTGACTGAGAGTGCTACTGAAACAATTCAAAATATAAAATGATAAGTATATTTTTGGACACTTCATTTCAAACGTCTGCAGTATCCTAATTGTTTTTCCTTGATTGATTTAGATATATATATTTGTTGGCTTCTGATCTGTGCTGAAAGTGCTCTTTTTCTCCCACCCTTATCCCTGCTGTATTAAATACTGGTCAAACAACTTGTGTGTTTTATCTGATTGCCTCATGGCTTGCTAGTATAATCAATATTCCGTGTTTGTTACCTCTGCATTTATTGCTTGAAACTCCTTGAGTTCTGACTCAGAGTGCTACTGAAAGAATTTGAAATAAAAAGTGATAAGTATATTTTTGGGCACTTCTTTTTAAAGTTCTGCAGTATTCTAATTGTTTTTGCTTGATTGATTTAGATAGATATATTTGCTAGCTTCTGATTTGTTCTGAAAGTGCTACTTTTCTACCACCCTTATTCCTGCTCCGTTAAATACTGTCAAACAACTTGTGTGTTTTATCTGATTGTCTCAAGGTTTGGTAGTATAATTAATATTCCCTGTTTGTTACTTCTGCATTCATTGCTTGAAACTCATTGAGTTCTGATTGTGAGTGCTACTGAAAAATTTTGACATATAAAGTGATAGGTATTTTTGGCACTTCTTTTCAAGGTTCTGCAGTATCCTAAATGTTTTTGCTTGATTGATTTAGATATATATATTTGCTGCTTTTGATCTGTGCTGAAAGTGTTATTTTCTCCCACCCTTTTTCTTGCTGTGTTAAATACTGGTCAAAAAACTTGTGTGTTTTATCTGGTTGTCTCAAGACTTATTAGTATAATTAATATTCCCTGTTGGTTACCTCTGGATTCATTGCTTGAAACTCCTTGAATTCTGACTGAGAGTGTTACTATAACAATTTGAAATATAAAGTGATAAGTATATATTTTTGAGCACTTCTTTTCAAAGTCCTGCAGTATCCTAATTGTTTTTGGTTGACTGATTAAGATATATATATACTTTCTGACTTCTGATCTGTGCTGAAAGTGCTATTTTTCTCCCACCCTTATTCCTGCTCTTTTAAATACTGGTCAAACAACTGGTGTGTTTTATCTGATTGTCTCAAGGCTTGTTAGTATAATTAATATTACCTGTGTGCTACCTCTGCATTCCTTGCTTGAAACGTTTTCAGTTCTGACTGAGAGTGCTACTGAAAAAAATTGAAATATAAAGTGTTAAGTATATTATAGGCACTTCTTTTCAAAGTTCTGTAGAATCCTAATTGTTTCTCCTTGGTTGGTATAGATATATTTATTTCCTGGCTTCTGATCTGTGGTGAAAGTGTTATTTTTCTCCCACCCTTTTTCCTGCTGTGTTAAATACTGGTCAAACAACTTGTGTGTTTTATCTGATTGTCTCAAGGCTTGCTAGTATAATTAATATTCCCTGTTTGTTACATCTGCATTCATTGCTTGAAACTCCTTGAGTTCTGACTAAGAGTGCTACTGAAAGAATTTGAAATAAAAAGTGATAAGTATATTTTTGGGCACTTCTTTTCAAAGTTCTGCAGTATCCTAATTGTTTTTCCTTGATTGATATAGATATATATATATTTGCTAGCTTTTGATTTGTGCTGAAAGTGCTATTTTTCTCCCACCATTATTCTGGCTGTGTTAAATACTGGTCAAACAACTTTTGTGTTTTATCTGATTGTCTCAAGGCTGGCTAGTATAATTAATATTCCTCGTGTGCTACCTCTGCATTCATTCCTTGAAACTTTTTGAGATCTGAAAGAGTGCTACTGAAAAAATTTGAAATATAAAGTGTTAAGTATATTTTAGGAACTTCTTTTCAAAGTTGTGCAGTATCCTATTTGTCTTCCTTGATTGAGATATATATATATATATATATATATATATATATATAGATATATAGATATAGATATAGATATATAGATATATATAGATATATTTGCTGGCTTCTGATCTGTGCTGAAAGTGCTATTTTTCTCCCACCCCTATTCTTGCTGTGTTAAATACTGGTCAAACAACTGGTGTGTTTTATTTGATTGTCTCAAGGTGTGCTAAAATCATTAATATTCCCTGTTTGTCACCTCTGCATTCATAGCTTGAAACTCCTTGAGTTCAACATGAGAGTGCTACTGAAAACATTCGAAATATAAAGTGATAAATATATTTTTGGTCACTTCTTTTTAAAGTTCCAATGTATCCTAATTGTTTTTGCTTGATTGATTTAGATATATATACTTTCTGGCTTCTGATCTGTGCTGAAAGTGCTATTTTTCTCCAACCTTTATTCCTGCTCTGTTAAATACTGGTCAAACAACTTGTGTGTTTTATCTGATTGTCTCAAGGCTTGCTAGTATAACTAATATTCTCTGTGTGTTACCTCTGCATTAATTGCTTGAAATGTCTTGAGTTCTGACTAACAGTGCTACTAAAAAGAATTTGAAATATAAAGTGATAAGTATATTTTTGGGCACTTCTTTTTAAAGTTCTGCAGTATCCTAATTGTTTTTCCTTAATTGATTTAGATATATATACACTTTCTGGCTTCTGATCTGTGCTGAAAGTGCTATTTTTCTCCCACTTTTATTCCTGCTGTGTTAAATACTAGTCAAACAAATTGTGTGTTTTATATGATTGTCTCAAGGTTTGCTAGTATAATTAATATTCCCTGTTTGTTACCTCTGCATTCATTGCTAGAAACTCCTTGAGTTCTGACTGAGAGTGCTACTAAAAAAATTGAACTATAGAGTGATAAGTATATTTTTGGGCACTTCTTTTTAAAGCTCCGCAGTATCCTAATTGTTTTTGCTGGATTAATTTAGATATATATATTTGCTGGCTTTTGATCTGTGCTGAAAGTGTTATTTTTCTCCCACCATTATTCCTGCTGTGTTAAATACTGGTCAAACAACTTGTGTGTTTTATCTGATTGTCTCAAAGCTTGCTAGTATAATTAATATTCTCTGTGTGCTACCTCTGCATGCATTGCTGGAAACTTTTTGAGTTCTGACTGAGATTGCTACCGAAAAGAATTTGAAATATAAAGTGATAAGTATGTTTTTTGCTCACTTCTTTTCAAAGTTCCGCAGTATCCTAATTGTTTTTTGCTAGATTGATTTAGATATATATATATTTGCTGGCTTCTGATCTGTGCTGAAAGTGCTATTTTTCTCCCACCCTTATTCCTGCTGTGTCAAATACTTGTCAAACAACTTTTGTGTTTTATCTGATTGTCTCAAGGCTTGCTACTATAACTAACATTCCCTGTGTGTTACCTCTGCATTCATTGCTTGAAACTCCTTGAGTTCTGACTGAGAGTGTTACTGAAACAATTTGAAATATAAAGTGATAAGTATATTTTGGGCACTTCTTTTCAAAGTCCTGCAGTATCCTAATTGTTTTTGGTTGACTGATTTAGATATATATATATATATATACTTTCTGGCTTCTGATCTGTGCTAAAAGTGCTATTTTTCTCCCACCCTTATTCCTGCTGTGTTAAATACTGGTCAAACAACTTGTGTGTTTTATCTGATTGTCTCAAGGCTGGCTAGTATAATTAATATTCCCTGTGTGCTACCTCTGCATTCATTGCTTGAAACTTTTTGAGATCTGACTGAGAGTGCTACTGAAACAATTTTGAAATATAAAGTGTTAAGTATATCCTGGGAACTTCTTTTCAAAGTTCTGCAGTATCCTAATTGTTTTTCCTTGATTGATATAGATATATATATTTGCTGGCTTCTGATCTGTGCTGAACGTGCTAATTTTCTCACACCCTTATTCCTGCTGTGTTAAATACTGGTCAAACAACTTGTGTGTTTTATGTGATTGTCTCAAGGTTTGCTAGTATAATTAATATTCTCTGTGTCTTACCTCTGCATTCATTGCTTGAAACTCCTTGAGTTCTGACTGAGAGTGCTACTGAAATAATTTAAAATATAAAGTGATAAGTATATTTTTTGGATACTTCTTTTCAAAGTTCTGCAGTATCCTAATTGTTTTTGCTTGATTGATTTAGATATATATATTTGCTGGCTTCTGATCTGTGCTGAAAGTGCTATTTTTCTCCCACCCTTATTCCTGCTGTGTTAAATACTGGTCAAACAACTTGTGTGTTTTATCTGATTGTCTCAAGGTTTGCTAGTATAATTAATATTCCCTGTTTGTTACCTCTGCATTCATTGCTTGAAACTCCTTGAGTTCTGACTGAGAGTGCTACTGAAACAATTCAAAATATAAAGTGATAAGTATATTTTTGGCACTTCTTTTCAAAGTTCTGCAGTATCCTAATTGTTTTTGCTTGATTGATTTATATATATATATATATTTGCTGGCTTCTGATCTGTGCTGAAAGTGCTATTTTTCTCCCACCCTTATTCCTGCTGTGTTAAATACTGGTCAAACAACTTGTGTGTTTTATCTGATTGTCTCAAGGCTTGCTAGTATAATTAATATTCCCTGTTTGTTACCTCTGCATTCATTGCTTGAAACTCCTTGAGTTCTGACTGTGAGTGCTACTGAAAAAAATTGAAATATAAAGTGATAAGTATTTTTTGGCACTTCTTTTCAAGGTTCTGCAGTATCCTAAATGTTTTTGGTTGACTGATTTAGATATATATACTTTCTGGCTTCTGATCTGTGCTGAAAGTGCTATTTTTCTCCCACCCTTATTCCTGCTGTGTTAAATACTGGTCAAACAACTTGTGTTTTATCTGATTGTCTCTAGGCTTACTAGTATAATAAATATTCTCTGTGTGTTACCTCTGCATTCATTGCTTGAAACTCCTTGAGTTCTGACTGAGAGTGCTACTGAAACAATTCAAAATATAAAGTGATAAGTATATTTTTGGGCACTTCTTTTCAAAGTTCTGCAGTATCCTAATTGTTTTTGCTTGATTGATTTAGATATATATATTTGCTGGCATCTGATCTGTGCTGAAAGTGCTATTTTTCTCCAACCCTTATTCCTGCTGTGTGAAATACTGGTCAAACAACTTGTGTGTTTTATCTGATTGTCTCAAGGCTTGCTAGTATAATTAATATTCCCTGTTTGTTACCTTTGCATTCATTGCTTGAAACTCCTTGAGTTCTGAGAGTGCTACTGAAACAATTTGAAATATAAAGTGATAAGTATATGTTTTGTCACTTCTTTTCAAAGTTCTGCAATTTCCTAATTGTTTGATTTAGATGTATATATTTGCTAGCTTTTGATTTGTGCTGAAAGTGCTATTTTTCCCTCACTCATTCTTATTGTGTTAAATACTGGTCATACAACTTATGTGATTTATCTGATTGTCTCAAGGTTTGCTAGTATAATTAATATTCCCTGTTTGTTACCTCTGCATTCATTGCTTGAAACTCCTTGAGTTCTGACTGAGAGTGCTACTGAAACAATTCAAAATATAAAGTGATAAGTATAATCTTTTGGGCACTTCTTTTCAAAGTTCTGCATGATCCTAATTGTTTTTGCTTAATTGATTTAGATATGTATTTGCTGGCTTCTGATCTTTGCTGAAGTGCTTTTTTCTCCTACCCTTATTCCTGCTGTGTTAAATACTGGTCAAACAACTTGTGTGTTTTATGTGATTGTCTCAAGGTTTGCTAGTATAATTAATATTCCCTGTTTGTTACCTCTGCATTCATTGCTTGAAACTCCTTGAGTTCTGACTGAGAGTGCTACTGAAACAATTCAAAATATAAAGTGATAAGTATATTTTTGGCACTTCTTTTCAAAGTTCTGCAGTATCCTAATTGTTTTTGCTTGATTTATTTAGATATATATATTTGCTGGCTTCTGATCTGTGCTGAAAGTGCTATTTTTCTCCCACCCTTATTCCTGCTGTGTTAAATACTGGTCAAACAACTTGTGTGTTTTATCTGATTGTCTCAAGGCTTGCTAGTATAATTAATATTCCCTGTTTGTTACCTCTGCATTCATTGCTTGAAACTCCTTGAGTTCTGACTGACAGTGCTACTGAAAGAATTTGAAATATAAAGTGATAAGTATGTTTTTGGCACTTCATTTCAAAGTTCTGCAGTATCCTAATTGTTTTTGCTTGATTGATTTAGATATATATATTTGCTAGCTTCTGATTTGTGCTGAAAGTGCTATTTTTCTCCCACCCTTATTCCTGCTGTGTTAAATATTGGTTAAACAACTTGTGTGTTTTATTTGATTGTCTCAAGGTTTGCTAGTATAATTAATATTCCCGGTTTGTTACTTCTGCATTCATTGCTTGAAACCCCCTGAATTCTGACTGAGAGTGCTACTAAAACAATTCGAAATATAAACTGATAAGTATTTTTTGGCACTTCTTTTCAAAGTTCTGCAGTATCCTAAATGTTTTTGCTTGATTGATTAAGATATATATATATATTTGCTGGCTTCTGATCTGTGCTGAAAGTGCTATTTTTCTCCCACCCTTATTCCTGCTGTGTTAAATACTGGTCAAACAACTTGTGTGTTTTATCTGATTGTCTCAAGGCTTGCTAGTATAATTAATATTCCCTGTTTGTTACCTCTGCATTCATTGCTTGAAACTCCTTGAGTTCTGACTGAGAGTGCTACTGAAACAATTTGAAATATAAAGTGATAAGTATATTTTTGGCACTTCTTTTCAAAGTTCTGCAGTATCCTAATTGTTTTTGCTTGATTGATTTAGATATATATATATTTGCTGGCTTCTGATCTGTGCTGAAAGTGCTATTTTTCTCCCACCCTTATTCCTGCTGTGTTAAATACTGGTCAAACAACTTGTGTGTTTTATCTGATTGTCTCAAGGCTTGCTAGTATAATTAATATTCCCTGTTTGTTACCTCTGCATTCATTGCTTGAAACTCCTTGAGTTCTGACTGAGAGTGCTACTGAAACAATTTGAAATATAAAGTGATAAGTATATTTTTGGCACTTCTTTTCAAAGTTCTGCAGTATCCTAATTGTTTTTGCTTGATTGATTTATATATAGCTTTTGATTTGTGCTAAAAGTGCTATTTTTCCCCCACCCTTATTCCGGCTGTGTTAAATACTGGTCAAACAACTTGTGTGTTTTATCTGATTGTCTCAAGGCTTGCTAGTATAATTAATATTCCCTGTTTGTTACCTCTGCATTCATTGCTTGAAACTCCTTGAGTTCTGACTGAGAGTGCTACTGAAACAATTGGAGATATGAAGTGATAAGTATATTTTGGGCACTTCTTTTCAAAGTTCTGCAGTATCCTAATTGTTTGATTTAGATATATATATTTGCTGGTTTCTGATCTGGGCTGAAAGTCCTATTTTTCTCCTGCCCTTATTCCTGCTGTGTTAAATACTGGTCAAACAACTTGTGTGTTTTATCTGATTGTCTCAAGGCTTGCTAGTATAATTAATATTCCCTGTTTGTTACCTCTGCATTCATTGCTTGAAACTCCTTGAGTTCTGACTGAGAGTGCTACTGAAACAATTCAAAATATAAAGTGATAAGTATATTTTTGGGCACTTCTTTTCAAAGTTCTGCAGTATCCTAATTGTTTTTGCTTGATTGATTTAGATATATATATTTGCTGGCTTCTGATCTGTGCTGAAAGTGCTATTTTTCTCCCACCCTTATTCCTGCTGTGTTAAATACTGGTCAAACAACTTGTGTGTTTTATCTGATTGTCTCAAGGTTTGCTAGTATAATTAATATTCCCTGTTTGTTACCTCTGCATTCATTGCTTGAAACTCCTTGAGTTCTGACTGAGAGTGCTACTGAAACAATTCAAAATATGAAGTGATAAGTATAATTTTTTGGGCACATCTTTGCAAAGTTCTGCAGTATCCTAATCATTTTTGCTTGATTGATTTATATATATATATATATATATATATATATATATATATATATATATATATATATATAAATATATATTTGCTGGCTTCTGATCTGTGCTGAAAGTGCTATTCTCCCACCCTTAATCCTGCCTTATTAACTACTGGTCAAACAAATTGTGTGTTTTATCTGATTGTCTCAAGGTTTGCTAGTGTACTTAATATTCCTTGTTTGTTACCTCTGCATTCATTGCTTGAAACTCCTTGAGTTCTGACTGAGAGTGCAACTGAAACAATTCAAAATATAAAGTGATAAGTATTTTTGGCATTTCTTTTTAAAGTTCTGCAGTATCCTAAATGTTTTTGCTTGATTGGTTTAGATATATATCTATCTATCTATATATATATATATATATATATATATACCCTTATTCCTGCTGTGTTAAATACTGTTCAAACAACTTGTGTGTTTTATCTGATTGTCTCAAGGTTTGCTAGTATAATTAATATTCCCTGTTTGGTACCTCTGCATTCATTGCTTTAAACTTATTGAGTTCTGACTGAGAGTTTTACAGAAACAATTAGAAATGTAAAGTGATAAGTATATTTTTGGCAGTTCTTTTCAAAGTTCTGCAGTATCCTAATTGTTTTTGCTTGATTGATTTAGATGTATATATTTGCTAGCTTCTGATTTGTGCTGAAAGTGCTATTTTCCCTCTCCCTTATTGTTGCTGTGTTAAATACTGGTCAAACGACTTGTGTG
Source organism: Protopterus annectens (assembly GCF_019279795.1). Taxonomy (NCBI): domain Eukaryota; kingdom Metazoa; phylum Chordata; order Ceratodontiformes; family Protopteridae; genus Protopterus; species Protopterus annectens. The sequence goes on along the minus strand of NC_056725.1, from coordinate 1,539,859,294 downwards.
ATTTATCTGATTGTCTCAAGGTTTGCTAGTATAATTAATATTCCCAGTTTCTTACCTCTGCATTCATTGCTTGAAACTCCCTGAGTTCTGACTGTGAGTGCTACTGAAAAAATTTGAAATATAAAGTGTTAAGTATATTTTGGGCACTTCTTTTCAAAGTTCTGCAGTATCCTAATTGTTTTTCCTTGATTGATATAGATATATATATTTGCTGGCTTCTGATCTGTGCTGAAAGTGCTATTTTTCTCCCACCCTTATTCCTGCTGTGTTAAATACTGGTCAAACAACTTGTGTGTTTTATCTGATTGTCTCAAGGCTTGCTAGTATAATTAATATTCCCTGTTTGTTACCTCTGCATTCATTGCTTGAAACTCCTTGAGTTCTGACTGAGAGTGCTACTGAAACAATTCAAAATATAAAGTGATAAGTACATTTTTGGGTACTTCTTTTCAAAGTTCTGCAGTATCCTAATTGTTTTTGCTTGATTGATTTTTATATATATATATATATATATATATTTCTGGCTTCTGATCTGTGCTGAAAGTGCTATTTTTCTCCCACCCTTATTCCTGCTGTGTTAAATACTAGTCAAACAACTTGTGTGTTTTATCTGATTGTCTCAAGGTTTGCTAGTATAATTAATATTCCCTGTTTGTTACCTCTGCATTCATTGCTTGAAACTCCTTGAGTTCTGACTGAGAGTGCTACTGAAACAATTAGAACTATAAAGTGATAAGTATATTTTTTGGATACTTCTTTTCAAAGTTCTGCAGTATCCTAATTGTTTTTGCTTGATTGATTTAGATATATATATTTGCTGGCTTCTGATCTGTGCTGAAAGTGCTATTTTTCTCCCACCCTTATTCCTGCTGTGTTAAATACTGGTCAAACAACTTGTGTGTTTTATCTGATTGTCTCAAGGCTTGCTAGTATAATTAATATTCCCTGTTTGTTACCTCTGCATTCATTGCTTGAAACTCCTTGAGTTCTGACTGAGAGTGCTACTGAAACAATTTGAAATATAAAGTGATAAGTATATTTTTGGCACTTCTTTTTAAAGTTCTGCAGTATCCTAATTGTTTTTTCCTTAATTGATTTAGATATGTATTTGCTGGCTTCTGGTCTGTGCTGAAAGTGCTTTTTTTTTCTCCTACCCTTATTCCTGCTGTGTTAAATACTGGTCAAACAACTTGTGTGTTTTATCTGATTGTCTCAAGGTTTGCTAGTATAATTAATATTCCCTGTTTGTTACCTCTGCATTCATTGCTTGAAACTCATTGAGTTCTGACTGAGAGTGCTACTGAAACAATTCAAAATATAAAGTGATAAGTATATTTTTGGCACTTCTTTTCAAAGTTCTGCAGTATCCTAATTGTTTTACTTGATTGATTTAGATATATATATATTTGCTGGCTTCTGATCTGTGCTGAAAGTGCTATTTTTCTCCCACCCTTATTCCTGCTGTGTTAAATACTGGTCAAACAACTTGTGTGTTTTATCTGATTGTCTCAAGGTTTGCTAGTATAATTAATATTCCCTGTTTGTTACCTCTGCATTCATTGCTTGAAACTCCTTGAGTTCTGACTGAGAGTGCTACTGAAACAATTCAAAATATAAAGTGATAAGTATATTTTTGGCAGTTCTTTTCAAAGTTCTGCAGTATCCTAATTGTTTTTGCTTGATTTATTTAGATATATATATTTGCTGGCTTCTGATTTGTGCTGAAAGTGCTATTTTTCTTCCACCCTTATTCCTGCTGTGTTAAATACTGGTCAAACAACTTGTGTGTTTTATCTGATTGTCTCAAGGCTTGCTAGTATAATTAATATTCCCTGTTTGTTACCTCTGCATTCATTGCTTGAAACTCCTTGAGTTCTGACTGAGAGTGCTACTGAAACAATTCAAAATATAAAGTGATAAGTATTTTTTTGGCACTTCTTTTCAAAGTTCTGCAGTATCCTAAATGTTTTTGCTTGATTGATTTAGATATATATATTTGCTGGCTTTTGATCTGTGCTGAAAGTGTTATTTTTCTCCCACCCTTATTCCTGCTGTGTTAAATACTGGTCAAACAACTTGTGTGTTTTATCTGATTGTCTCAAGGCTTACTAGTATAATTAATATTCCCTGTTTGTTACATCTGGATTCATTGCTTGAAACTCCTTGAGTTCTGACTGAGAGTGTTACTCAAACAATTTGAAATATAAAGTGATAAGTATATTTTTGGGCACTTCTTTTCAAAGTCCTGCAGTATCCTAATTGTTTTTGGTTGATTGATTTAGATATATATACTTTCTGGCTTCTGATCTGTGCTGAAAGTGCTATTTTTCTCCCACCCTTATTCCTGCTCTGTTAAATACTGGTCAAACAACTTGTGTGTTTTATCTGATTGTCTCAAGGCTTGCTAGTATAATTAATATTCCCTGTGTGCTACCTCTGCATTCATTGCTTGAAACTTTTTGAGTTCTGACTGAGAGTGCTACTGAAAAAAATTTGAAATATAAAGTGTTAAGTATATTTTGGGCACTTCTTTTCAAAGTTCTGCAGTATCCTAATTGTTTTTCCTTGATTGATATAGATATATATATATTTGCTGGCTTCTGATCTGTGCTGAAAGTGCTATTTTTCTCCCACCCTTATTCCTGCTGTGTTAAATACTGGTCAAACAACTTGTGTGTTTTATCTGATTGTCTCAAGGCTTGCTAGTATAATTAATATTCCCTGTTTGTTACCTCTGCATTCATTGCTTGAAACTCCACAAGTTCTGACTGAGAGTTCTACTGAAACAATTTAAAACATGAAGTGACAAGTATATATTCGGGCACTTATTTTCAAAGTTCTGCAGTATTCTAATTGTTTTTACTTGATTGACTTTATCTGATTGTATATTTGCTGGCTTCTGATCTGTGTTGAAAGTGCTATTTTTCTCCCAACCTTATGCCTGCTGTGTTAAATACTTGTCAAACACCTTGTATGTTTTATCTGATTGTCTCAGGACTTGCTAGTATAATTAAAATTCCCTGTTTGTTACCTCTGCATTCACTGCTTGAAACTCCTTGAGTTCTGACTGAGAGTGCTACTGAAACAATTCAAAATATAAAGTGATAAGTATATTTTTGGGCACTTCTTTTCAAAGTTCTGCAGTATCCTAATTGTTTTTGCATGATTTAGATATATATATATTTGCTGGTGTCTGATCTGTGCTGAAAGTGCTATTTTTCTCCCACACTTATTCCTGCTCTATTAAATACTGGTCAAACAACTTGTGTGTTTTATCTGATTGTCTCAAGGCTTGCTAATATAACTAATATTCCCTATTTCTTACCTCTGCATTCATTGCTTGAAACTCCCTGAGTTCTGACTGAGAGTGCTACTGAAACAATTCAAAATATAAAGTGATAAGTATTTATTTGGCACTTCTTTTCAAAGTTCTGCAGTATCCTAATTGTTTTTGCTTGACTGATTTAGATATATATCTTTGCTGGCTTCTGATCTGTGGTGAAAGTGTTATTTTTCTCTCACACTTATTCCTGCTTTGTTAAATACTGGTCAGACAACTTCTGTGTTTTATCTGATTGTCTCAAGGCTTGTTAGTATAATTAATATTTCTTACCTCTGGATTCATTGCTTGAATGTCCTTGAGTTCTGAGTGAGAGTGTTACTTATACAATTTTAAATATAAAGTGATAAGTATATTTCTGGGCACTTCTTTTCAAAGTTTTGTAGTATCCTAATTGTTTTTGCTTGATTGATTTAGATATATATTTTTTCTGTATTCTGATCTATGCTGAAAGAGATATTTTTCTCCCACCCATATTCCAGCTCTTTTTAATACTGGTCAAATAACTGGTGTGTTTTACCTGATTGTCTCAAGGCTAACCAGTATAATTAATATTCCCTGTGTGCTACCTCTGCATTCATTGCTTGAAACTGTTTAAGTTCTGACTGAGAATGCTACTGAAAAAAATTCAAAATATAAAGTGATAAGTACATTCTTTGGATACTTCTTTTCAAAGTTCTTCAGTATCCTATTTCTTTTTCTTTGATTTATTTAGATATATATATTGGCTGGCTTTTGATCTGTGCTGAAAGTGCTATTTTTCTCCCAACCTTATTCTTCCTGTTTCAAATACTTGTCAAACAACTTGTGTGTTTTATCTGATTGTCTCAAGGCTTGCTACTATAAGTAATATTACCTGTTTGTTACCTCTGCAGTCATTGCTTGAAACTCCTAGAGTTCTGACTGAGGGTGCTACTGAAACAATAAAAATATAAAGTGATAAGTAAATTTTTGGGCACGTCTTTTCAAAGTTCACCAGTATGTAAATTGTTTTTGCTTGATTAATTCAGATATATATATTTAATGGCTTCTGATCTGTGCTGAAAGTGTTATTTTTCTTGTACCCTTATTCCTGCTGTGTTAAATACTGGTCAAGCAACTTGTGTGTTTTATATGATAGTTTCAAGGCTTGCTAATATAATTCATATTCCCTGTTTCTTACCTCTGGATTCATTGCTTGAAACTCCTTGAGTTCTGACTGAGAGTGTTACTCAAACAATTTGAAATATAAAGTGATAAATATATTTCTGGGCACTTCTTTTCACAGTTCTGCAGTATCCTAATTGTTTTTGCTCGACTGATTTAGATATATATATTCTCTGGCTTCTTATCTGTGCTGAAAGGGCTATTTTTCTCCCACAATTATTCTGGCTCTGTTAAATACTGATCAAACAACTTGTGTGTTTTATCTGATTGTCTCAAGGCTTGCTAGTATAATTAATATTCCCTGTGTGCTACCTCTGCATTCATTGCTTGAAACATCCTGAGTTCTGACTGAGAGTGCTACTGAAACAATTCAAAATATAAAGTGATAAGTATTTTTTGGCACTTCTTTTCAAAGTTCTGCAGTATCCTAATTGTTTTTGCTTAATTGATTTAGATATATATATATTTGCTGGCTTCTGATCTCTGCTGAACATGCTATTTTTCTCCCAACCCTTAATCCTGCTGTGTTATATACTGGTAAAACTACTTGTGTGTTTTATCTGATTGTCTCAAGGCTTGCTAGTATAATTAATATTCCCTGTTTGTTACCTATGCATTCATTGCTTCACATTCCTTGTGTTCTGACTGAAAGTGCTACAGAAACAATTCAAAATATAAAGCACAGAAAACAAATAGAAACCACAGTAGTTATCCACGGCTCCTAGAAGGCTGTAAAGTTCAGGTACACTGAGTATGACCACTATGAATGTCCACAACTCCTACGGAACGGAAGAATTCCAACGTACAAGGTACATCCAACAATGTCCAAACTGTAATATTAATTGTATAGACTGAAAAACAAAGCAACGTAGTAAAAATCACGAACACAAACTCATATGGGCAACCAGGTTTAATTGAAAGTTAGCGCTTTCACCAACAGGCTTCATCAGACATTAAAATACAAAAAATTTATCACTCCATTTAAATAACACGCCAACATTGACCATAGGTTAAAAAACAAATGACATCACAGCCTCATTTCTTATTAATGAACAATAAAAGCTGTACACATATAAAAATCCCTAGCACACAGAAACTAGGCTCAAAAGAAATTAAAAACATCTATGTGATATAAAAAGCATCCATAAATGGATAAATATAACAAAAAACATAAAAACAAAAACAAAAAACTAAGGAATATTAATTCCTTTTCCTAATAGATAATCTCCTGTTCTTTAGAACAGGCTTAAGGGGGATCTTATCATTAAGCCCAGGGCTAACATCAGCCCTGAACCTAATAATCCATTTTAATTCACATTCTTCAGTATAATTGTTAACATCCCCACCACGTAAACTCATCCCAATAGACTGTAGAACCATAAAAACAAAAGAATGTGAGGACCCATTGATACTATGATGTTTTGCTAGAGCATTAGAGGTGGAACCAATACGTATATGATAAATATGATCCCTAATTCGTTCACGCAATTTTCTGTTGGTCTTGCCAACATAAAAAGCTTCACATGAAACACACTTAGCAAGGTAGACTAGGTTCTCACTCTGACAGTTTGTATTGGTGTGGAAAGTATATGTTACCCCTGTGGTTGGATGTGTAAAAACACAATCAGTGTCAATGAAAGAACACTGTCCACAGTTACCACAGGGTTTCGTATTAACCTGAACGTCCAACCTATCAATATTACGTCTATCCAATGAACGATGACATAGCAACCATTTCAAGTTCTTCCTATTCTTGTAAGAATAACTAGGCTTGGAACCAACTATTGCTGCCAAGCGTTCATCCAACAACGTCCCCCAATGTTTCTCTATGACCCTCCTAATCTCGATTACATCAGACATGTAAAACATCGACATTCTCAAAAACTGCCCCTGTCCATTCTCTGGTTGTGCCTCAACATCCATACCCCTATCAGAGAAATAGGGTTTGGCTCTTGTTTGTCTTAATAAATCTACCTCAGCCATAGCTTTATTAATCTCCTTCTGGTTGTATCTACGTTGTACCAACTTGTCACTCAGACTATCTAATTCCTGTCGATACCCTTCATCACCCGGGTTCAACCTCGAGGCCCTCATACACTGACCCTTGACTACATTTCCAAAGACAAAACGGGGGTGCATACTCCCACGATGCAGTAGAGTATTCCTATAACAATTCTTTCTATGTACTGCAGTATTAAGCAACCCACTACCAAGTCTCTCAACCTGTACATCAAGAAAAGAAATATTTAATCTAGAGTAATTAACTGTAAACTCCAAGTATGGTGTCAATGAATTAATACATGACACAAACTCCAGTAGGCTGGACTCATCATCCTTCCATATTAGGAAGAGGTCATCCACAAACCGCCTGTAGAAACCCACAGATCGCTTGAATGAACTCATGTTAAACAACATTTCCTCTTCCCAACCTGCCATGACTATATTGGCGTAGCTATTGGCACAAGAAGTGCCCATAGCTACGCCATCATTCTGTATATATGTTTCAGAATTGAACATAAACACATTATTATGTAAAACGACCTCCAAAAACAAAGTTAAGAGGTCTATCTTCTTACTTCCTAAGTCCGAATGTCTGGACAAATAAGAATGAGTTTTAACCACTCCTTCATCATTAGGTATCACAGTAAAAAGACTCTTTACATCCAACGTGACAAGAACATAAGGTTCCTTACTACTAACATCCTTAATATAGTTATATAAGTCCAATTGGAACTGCTTGGTGTCCCTCAGTATAAAAACATTCGAGTCAACAACAGGTCTTAAGTAATGCTCTAAATATAATGAGAAGGGCTCTGTAACCCAACCCCGTCCGGCTACAATAGGCCATAAAGGGGGGTTGACCAAAGACTTATGAACCTTAGGGAGGCCCTGTATGATTGGTATCAGTGGATTGTCAACCCTCAGAAACCTGAACAAATCAACTTCTATGTCATAACTGCTCAACAAATCGTTGAGCATATGATAAATATCAAAAACCTTTGCTGTTATCCCCTCCATATCAATACGGGTATAAAACCTCTCCTCTCCTAACATTGTCTCCATATGATATACATAATCAACACTATCCATCAAAACAATAGGGCCTCCCTTATCGGCTGGTCTAACTACTATCGATGTATCATCAATCAATTCTTTCAGGGCCTTCCTCTGCAAGTAAGAAAGATTATAATTCCTGGGACATATTCTATTTCCACCACCCATCTGATGTAAATCATTCTCAACCAACCTAGAGAATGTATCCACTAGGGGGTGCAACACAGGAACATAAGTACTTTTTGGTCTAAATACCGCAGGATCTCCATTATTCAAGTTACCACCAAAGTCCAGTTTTAACTGGACATTGCATGCAAATAACTTAATGTCCAAGATGGAGTCAGTCAGATTGTTAGTCACTGTAGGTATAAATGTGAGTCCTTTATTCAAGACCTCTTCTTCATTATTATTTGAAACCCTGCTAGATAAATTGACTATTAGTGACTCTCTACCCGTTCCCACAACTTTTTCAAAGTGGGACCCATGTGGTCTCCCCCTGACCCCTTCCATTTCTGTCTCCCTCTGCTGAAGGATCTGTGTCTTTTGTTCATATACTGCTGTTCTATAGGGAAAGGGACAGTAAAGGGGGCACTCTGTCCTTCGGATACCACTCGGGTATCTAATCTAGCAGATGTCTTGCTCCTAACAACTGGCTCATTCTGATGATCATTAATAGTACTAACTTCAGTTGAATTATTCATCACATTTAAACCATCAACGACCAGCCCACTCCATCCCTGATCGCTGGGCAACAGAACATGGCTGTTTCTAACAGAGGTGACAAGGCCATACTCACTGTTTTCCCTGTTTGTTACCTCTGCATTCATTGCTTGAAACTTCCTGAGTTATGACTGAGAGTGCTACTGAAAAAATTCGAAATATAAAGTGATACGTATTTTTGGGCAATTCTTTTCAAAGTTCTGCAGTATCCTAATTGTTTTTGCATGCTTGATTTAGATATATGTATTTGCTGGCTTTTGATCTGTGCTGAAAGTGTCATTTTTCTCCCAGCCGTTTTCCTGCTGTGTCAAATACTGTTCAAACAACCTGTGTGTTTTATCTGATTGTCTCAAGGCTTGCTACTATAACTAATAATATTTCCTGTTTGTTACGTCTGCATTCATTGCTTGAAACTCCTTGAGTTCTGACTGAGAGTGCTACTGAAACAATTCGAAATATGAAGTGATAAGTATATTTTGGGCACTTCTTTTCAACATTCTGCAGTATCCTAATTATTTTTGCTTGATTGGTTTAGAAATATATATTTGCTGGCTTCTGATCTGTGCTGAAAGTGCTATTTTCTCCCACCCTTATTCTTGCTGTGTTAAATACTGGTCAAAAAACATGTATTTTATATCTGATAGTCTCAAGGCTTGTTCGTATAATTAATATTCCCTGTTTGTTACCTCTGCATTCAATGCTTGAACCTTACTGAGTTCTGACTGTGAGTACTACTGAAACGATTCAAAATATAAAGTGATAAGTATATTTTTGGGCACTTCTTTTCAAAGTTCTGCAGTATGCTAATTGTTTTTTCTTAATTGATTTAGATATATATTTGCTGGCTTCTGATCTGTGCTGAAAGTGCTCTTTTTCTCCCACCCTTATTCCTGCTATGTTAAATATTGGTCAAAGAACCTGTGTGTTTTATCAGATTGTCTCAAGGCTTGCTAATATAATTAATATTCCCTGTTTCCTACCTCTACATTTGTTGCTTGAAACACCTTGAGTTCTGACTGAGTGCTACTGAAGCAATTCGAAATATAAAGTGATAAGTATATTTCTGGGCACTTATTTTCAAAGTTCTGCAGTATGCTAATTGTTTTTGTTTGAATGATTTGGATATATATATTTGCTGGATTCCGAACTGTGCTGAAAGTGCTATTTTTCTCCCACCCTTATTCCTGCTGTGTTAAATACTGGTCAAACAACTTGTGTGTTTTATCTGATTGTCTCTAGGCTTGCTTGTATAATTAATATTCCCTGTGTGATACCTCTGCATTAATTGCTTGAAACTTTTTGAGTTCTGACTGATAGTGCTACTGAAAACAATTTGAAATATAAAGTGATAATTTTACTTTTGGGCACTTCTTTTCATGGTTCTGCAGTATCTTATTTGTTTCTCCTTGATTAATTTAGATATATATATATTTGCTGGCTTCTGATCTGTGCTGAAAGTGCTACATTTCTCCCACCCTTATTCCTGCTGTGTTAAATACTGGTCAGACAACTTGTGTGTTTTATCGTATTGTCTCAAGGTTTGCTAGTATAATTAATATTCCCTGTTTGTTACCTCTGGATTCACTGCTTGAAACTCCTTGAGTTCTGACTGAGAGTGTTACTCAAACAATTTGAAATATAAAGTAATAAGAATATTTTGGGCACTTCTTTTCAAAGATCTGCAGGGTCCTAATTGCTTTTGCTCGATTGATTTAGATATATATATTTTTTCTGGCTTCTGATCTGTGCTGAAAGTGCTATTGTTCTCCTACCCTTATTCCTGCTCTGTTAAATACTGGTCAAACAGCTTGTGTGTTTTATCTGATTGTCTCAAGGCTTGCTTGTATAATTAATATTCCCTGTGTGCTACCTCTGCATTAATTGCTTGAAACTTTTTGAGTTCTGACTGACAGTGCTACTGAAACAAAATCAAAATATAAAGTGATAAGTATAATTTTGGGCACTTCTTTTCAAAGTTCGGCAGTATCCTAATTGTTTTTCCTTGATTGATTTAGATATATATTTGCTTGCTTCTGATATGTGTGAAAGTGCTATTTTTCTCCCACACTTATTCCTGCTGTGTTAAATACTGGTCAAACAATTTGTGTGATTTATCTGATTGTCTCAAGGCTTGCTAGTATAATTAATATTCCGTTTGTTACCTCTGGATTCATTGCTTGAAACTCTGTGAGTTCTGACTGAGAGTGTTGCTCAAACAATTTAAAATATAAAGTGATAAGTATATTTTTGGGCACTTCTTTTCAAATTTCTGTAGTATCTGAATTGTTTTTGCTTGATTGATTTAGATATATATACTTTCTGGCTTCTGATCTGTGCTGTATATATATATATATATACTGGCTTCTGATCTGTGCTGAAAGTGCTATATTTCTCCCTCTCTTATTCCTGCTGTGTTAAATACTGGTCAAACAACTTGTGTGCTTGCTTCTATAATTAATATTCACTGTGTGCTACCTCTGCATTCATTGCTTGAAACTGTTTGAGTTCTGACTGAAAATGCTATTAAAAACATTTGAAATATAAAGTGATAAGTATATTTTTGGGCACTTCTTTTCAAAGTTCTGCAGTATCCTATTTGTTTTTCTATGACTGAGTTAGATGTATATATTAGCTGGTTTCTGATCTGTGCTGAAAGTGTTATTTTTCTCCCACCCTTATTCCTGCTGTGTTAAATACTGGTCAAACAACGTGTATGTTTTATTTTATTGTCTCAAAGCTTGCTAGTATAATTATTATTCCATTTGTTACCTCCGCATTCATTGCTTGAAACTCCTTGAGTTCTGATTGAGAGTGCTACTAAAGCATTCCAAAATATAATGTGATAAGTATATTTTTGGGCACTTCTTTTCAAGGTTCTGTAGTATCCTAATTGTTCTTGCTTGATTGATTTATATACATGTATATATATATATATATATATATATATATATATATATATATATATACTGGCTTCTGATCTGTGCTGAAAGTGCTATATTTCTCCCTCTCTTATTCCTGCTGTGTTAAATACTGGTCAAACAACTTGTGTGTTTTATTTTATTGTCTCAAAGCTTGCTAGTATAATTATTATTCCGTTTGTTACCTCTGCATTCATTGCTTGAAACTCCTCGAGTTCTGACTGAGAGTGCTACTGAAGCATTCCAAAATATAATGTGATAAGTATATTTTTGGGCACTTCTTTTCAAAGTTCTGTAGTATCCTAATTGTTTTTGCTTGATTGATTTATATATATATATATATATATATATATATATATTTGCTGGCTTCTGATCTGTGCTGAAAGTGCTATTTTTCTCCCTCTCTTATTCCTGCTGTGTTAAATACTGGTCAAACAACTTGTGTTCCCCACCATCTCTCCCTATTGGTGTCTTCTTTTTATACTTGGTGGCTTTGAAATTGCCCGCCCTTACTGTATATTTGATCTGTGACACTCCCCCCAGTCTTGTGTTATTAGCTCATTCTACCTAATACAGATAGGAAAAAAATTGCATTTTATTCATCTGCTTTTACTGTATGTCTTTCTTCCTACTTTATTACTTTATTTAGCTTTTGCCTCTGCTTGAAAGTACTCAATTGTACTTATTCTGCTACATTTATTACTGCTTGGTAGTAGCCTATTTAAATTGTAACTGTTATTCTAAGCCTTTTGGTTTAAGCCATTGGGCTCCAGACCAGTTGTTTTAGATTAAAAATGTTTGTGATCTGCACTGTTGTGGCAGGACCGGCAGCTTACATCCTTCTAAGTTGGGAATTGCTGATTGAAGGCTCAGTGTCTGTTATTCTAAAACTGTATTAGTTCTGGCTTAAGCACTTCGGCTTCAGGTCATTTATTTTACATAAAGAAGGTTTATGATCTGCACTCTTGTGGGAGGAGAGGCTAGATTCTGCCCTTTTGAGCTGGGAATTTCTGGTTAAAGGCTTATTGTGCCTGCTTATTTGAACCTTTTTCTTTCTGAAATTGGTGTGCTTTGTTTGCTGTAGCATAGACTAGATTCAGGCCTGCTGAATCTAGCTTTGTTTGTACAACTTGAGACTGATCCAGGCCATCTTTTTTGGAGAAGGTTCCCCTGCACCCTAGTGGCAGGAGTTGCTGCTGATTATTTAGGGAATTTGTTTAAATCAGTTTGCTCATTTGCTACTGTTTGATATATATATATATATATATATATATATATATATATATATATATATATATATATGTCTGTGTGTGTGTGTGTGTGTGTATATATATATATATATATATATATATATATATACATATGTATATATATATATATATATATATATACATACATATATATACTTTATGCATCACCGCTTAGTTAGGGTTAAACTATTTATTCCCGGCGCCATAAAGTCTGCTCTTCAAATTTTGCCTTAGAACTAGTCAGTTTTTAGTTTTAGCACTCAAACCTGTTTCTTTGAGCTCAGCACTTGTTCAGAACTCATTGTAAGCACTAAATAAGCTACTAATTACTACAGCACTCAACCTTCCTCACTTATCTAGAGGAAAACAGTTTTTAGTACTTAATAAATAGCACCTATCCAGGCATGTCTAAGGGTCAGCTCCGGATGTTTTCTCCTGTCTACCTGATGAATCTGGGCATCTTGGAGCAATGCAGCAGTTGCCTCATGTACACAGACAACCCTCTCCTCCTACCACCCAACACTACAACCTGTGAGAGATGCACTTACATAGCCAAACTGGAAGCAAAGCTCTCTTCACCCAAGACTGGACTAGGCAGTCAAGAGGAGAAGGTAAACACTTGCACCACACCATACTCATCACATAGTCCCTCAAAACCTACACCAACAAAACACACACATAGAAACACAAAACGCTAAGCTACATTTGTGGAGGCTTTCAAAAACCTGCCCAAGCAACAGAGCCCTCCAAAGCAGAAATGCAAGCAACCTCCACCCTCCTACACAACTCATATGACACATAGCCCACAAACTCAGTGTGCAACTCAACCACAGTCCATAAGGCATAAAAATGTACCCAATACTCTAGTCATAGGTGACTCCATAGTCAGGCACACTGATTTTCCACTCACCAGGCTAAACAAGGAGAAAGTTACTGTCAGCTGCCTGTCAGGAGCCAGGATTCGCCACATAATTCACGCACTCAGGTCACTCCACAACAAGTACAAATATGACTCTGTCATTGTCCATGTTGGTGTGAATGACCTGAGATGTACCTCCCTGGACTACATGAAATGAGACATGGAGGAGCACTCTAATCTTGTAGCCCAGGCAGGTATGACCCTAGCCCTGAGTAGCATCCTGCCATCACCCAGAATGATACCATAGGACAAGGACAAAATGATTGACTTCAACAATTGGCTAAGCTTCTGGTGTCATTCTAAGGGGATCCAGTATCTGTCTGCCTGGGATGGCATGTTCGACAGACCATGATGCTTTGCCAGAGATGGCCTGCACCTGTCGCCCTTGGGATTCTGGATACTGGCTAAGGCTCTTGCCACCCCTATAGTACCTTTTTTAGGCAAGGTTCAAATGACAAATTCATCACCATAACAGGTACAAGAAAGCAAAATCTGTGGGTATTGCTACTCAATGCTAGAAGTCTAAACCTCAAAATGCACTCACTCGAGGCACTCCTTAAAATGGAGAACATCGACATCTCTGCAGTGTCAGAGACCTGGTTCAAGGATCCAGAGAACACCCCTGCATTACCAGGCTATAATTCATACCACACCTTTCGGCCACCTAACCTGGACCAAAACACTAAAGGTCGGAGGTGTGTCCATATTCATTAAGGATATCCACACCTCCAGGCTAATTGCTCAGCATAATGCATCCAAGATTATCCAAGTGCAGCTAACTCTGGGCAAGACTGCAATCCAAACTGTAGCTTGCTACAGATCCCCCACCATGCCCCAGGATTCTCACTCCTCATTTCTTGATACACTGGAAAATATTAGGGTACAACCCAACACCCTAATAATGGGTGATTTCTACTACCCCACCATTGACTGGGAAAACTACTCATGTTCCAACTCTTTTGCTCAATGTTTTCTGGAATTCATAAATTCCAACACCTTGAATCAACTTATCCACACCCCCACCAGGGGCAGCAATATCTTAGACCTGGCCATTACCAACATGGGTGACCGGTGTTCCACGCCAAAGGTCAATTCCTCATTGGTCAGATCTGACCACAAGCTAATCACCCTAGACATCCACATCCCGCCCCATCCTCCCACTAGGGAAACTACTGTAAAAAATTTCTCCAAAGCCAACTTCACGCTTCTTAAGAGAGAAGTAGCAAACTTCATGACACCCATGCAGATGGACAATAGAGGTACGACTGCTGAATCCTACACAAATGCACTTTATAAGCACTTACATGAGTGCATGGATCGTGTTATCCCTAACAGAACCAAGATGCTATTCTCGAAAAAAATGAAGCCAATTTGGTGGTCCCCTGCCATAAACAAACTCTACAACAGAAGAAAGAAATTGTTGCAAAAAAGAGTAAAATCCCATGATTGGAAGAACTCCCTGGTCAGCCTTAGTAAGAAGCTGAGATCCCTCATAAAATCCTATAAAGCTAGTTATGAAAACAAAATCACCACTGATTCTAAAGACAACCACAAAGCATTCTATAGCTATGTCAAGAATCTCAATGGCAACACTCAGATCTGCTCTGAGTTACAGCACAATGGCACTAAATATACCGAACCAACTGACATTGCCAACATCCTGGCAGATTGGTTCAGTGCTAACTTTACCCCCTTCTCACCCCCTAAAGGACCTATCTCTATACTGGAAGAATGCAAAGTTCCTGTAATCATGGCTGCACAGGTAAAAACCACACTGTCCAAAGCCAAGACCTGACAACATTCCAGGCTGCTTTCTACACAAACTGCAGAATATCCTGGCACCCCACTTACGTATCATGTTCAAGCATAGCCTCACCTCAGGCTATGTGCCCAATGAATGGCGCACAGCAATGGTTATCCCACTCCACAAAGGGGGAGCCACCACAGACCCGGGGAGCTACCACCCCATTAGCCTGATGAGCATGGTCTGCAAGGCCATGGAACGTATCATCCTGGAACTTATATACAAAGACATTGGTAATCTCCAAACTCTGGACCCTACCCAGTTCGGGTTTGAAAAAGGCAGATCATGTCTCCCAAATCTGACAGACTTATTTGAATAAGTCACTAAAGCTTTAGACGAGGGTAAGGTGGTTCACACAGCCTATCTAGATCTTGCCAAGGCTTTTAACACCATTCCCCACTCTGGAATTATAGATAAACTCACTAAACAAGGTATAAGTCCCTATGTCACAAGATGGGTTGCCAACTGGCTCACTGACAGAACCCACACTGTGAAAGTAGCAGACTCAAAATCCGACTTCAGACCAGCGACAAGTGGAGTACCACAGGGTTCAGTCCCTCTCCTGTTTTGTATCTACTTCTTTGAAGTACAGGCTAACACAGAAGGTCTTTGGCTAACAACGTTCACAGATGACTGCAAATTAGGAGCCATAATCAAAACTCCTAACGATGTGGACATCTTACAAAAGTGCCTCACTGAGACAGATGCCTGGTGTCATAGCCATGGCCTCAAGCTCAATGCCAAAAAGTGCATTGTCATCCCCATTGGTAAAAACTTTGTACCCATGAACTACCACATAGGCGGTAGTCTGCTTAAAACCAAAAGTGTGATAAGAGACCTTGGGACACAGGTGGACAGTAGTCTCTCCTTTGATAATCACATCGCCACAGTAGTCAGGAAATCCTTCTACGTGGCACACCTCATCACAAAAGTTTTCTCATCCAGGAAAAAAGATGTCATTGTTCCCCTCTACTCGTCACTCATTAGACCCATTATACAGTACAACGTCCCTTTTGGTATGTACCTCACAAGATATCTACAACAACTGGAAAGGCCACAGAAATACCTCACAAAGATGATTACCAGCCTCAAACAGATGCCCTATGCAGACAGTCTCAAAAAACTCCAGCTTTACTCCTCCACATATCACCTACTCAGAAGCGATCTCTGCCTAACATACAAAGCTATGTCACACCCAGAGCTGTTGGACATGCTCCACTGAAAGAAATCCCAATCCCTCTGAGCTACACACTTTAGGACCTAAACCTGGTCACCGCAATAAACAGAACATGCTGGAGGGATAGATTCCTGTCCCAGAAACTCTCCATACTCTGGAACAAACTACCTATCTATATCAAACAAAGCTCCTCATTAGCACTCTTCAAGAAAAATCTTGATAATTGGATGGGAAATAGGAAATTCACCCCAGGGATCACTTCTGTGACTCTGCTCAACAGTGGCACAGGAAAATAATTTTCTTGGAGGGCGAAAGCCAGGGTATCTTTTTGGCTAGGCTTATATAGGCCCTAGGGCCAATAGCCTAGTACCTACCTATGAACCTAGATATATATATATATATATATATATATATATATATATATATATATATATATATATATATATATATTTTTTTTTTTATTTTTTTTATTTTTATATATACAAGTTGTCAAAAGAAAACTTGTCAAACAGGGAAAAAAGCTGGCACAGCTGATCGAATGCACCAACTATTTTTCTGTTTGAGATTGTGGTACAGCGGGGATTGGGGAATTTGCCTTTATGGTATATATAATTAGCAGGTAGGGGTCTTGCCTCCCTGCAGAAGCAGTGTTTTTTTTTCATCTTCGATAGGCAGCTGTTTGACCCATTGGGGTCAATAAGTTACCTCTTAATGTGTGACTTTAATTTACTGACATGCATCTGTGTGTGTGTGTGTGTGTGTGTGTGTGTGTGTGTGTGTGTGTGTGTGTGTGTGTGAGAGAGAGAGACTATGGGTCTGCTTCACATAATTGAATTTACACTTACCCCAAACTGAATAGGATGAGCACCCGAATTTTACTCTGGGATAGGAACCACTTAGCCACCACGACAAAATAAACAAACAGAAGCAAATCAAACCCATCCATGTGAGGAGCTTCACCCCCACACCCCCCCTAATTAAATATACCAACTCTGAGATCCCTCTACAGTGGAGTAAAGGGCAAAGATCACCATGGTGGCCAAGTGCTTCTGTGCCAGGTGTTCATGAAAGCAGGTTTTCGGCAAAATCGTGTCATCCTTTTAAATTTCAGGTAAGTGAAAATTTGATCATGTAAAGGAGATCCATATATATATATATATATATATATATATATATATATATATATATATATATATATATATATATATTACAGTAGAAGAGATTTTAACAAAAATAAACAAAAGTATTGAGAAAGTTAACAGTTCAGCAACATTCAAGTGAATGTGAAGATGCATGGCAACAGGTTCTATGATACTTCCTTAGCTCACATTTAAAAATATGCTCAGCAGGTATATGCCTGAGAAGATCAGGTAGATCAATGCATTACAAAACTGCTTCATAGATTTGGGGACACATATGAAATTAGCAGATGTGGACATAGTGTTATGCTGAAGATCATGCCAGTCAAGAAAGCCATGCTTTGACGGACAGCCAAAAGAGTAGAATAATTTGGAGGTAAATGTACACTACAAACAAATCACTCCTCTCTTTTCCATTGGAGAAAAAGAAGACATTTAACTTCTTCAGCCTCAAGTCATACAGGAAGGAAGGAAGGAAAAAACACATGAACATAGTTTGGATGATCCTTTCCATCTTGTTAATCAAAAATCTCTTCTTAGGAAACCACAAATAAGCAGCATATTTAAAGGTTAACCTTATCAGTCTTGAACATAAAATAATCATGACTGAAAATGATAGATCACTCATAAACCTTAAAGCATTCTGACATAAACATAGTGTTTAAATGACACTGAAGCTTCTATAAGCACCCCAAATCATTGTACACATCAACCTTATATAATGCTTTTCCATATAAAAGACTGATGCCCATAATTCTATATTTTCCAAGGCACATAAAGGCTGATCTCACTATGGTACGTGTAAATGTTATGCTCACTTGTTCGGACTATCTAAACCTTTTTACAAAGCTTCATGATCTTGATATGTAACAATGACTACAAGCAGCTCTGTGTTTTCCATAGCTGTTAAACAGCAAAGGAGTTAATGCGGAGCCTTGTAGTATATCTATATTTGGGTCTACTTCAGAAGACTGACAAACCAAAAGACTGAATAACAAAAGACTATAAATTCAAAATACTGAACACATTTTTAATGCAGGGGCAAGCCCCCCTGCATCCCTCATGTGGGGGATGCACACCCACACCCCCTGCTAACTATATATACGCAGTCCAAGATCACACAACAGTGGAGAATGGGTAAATTCCATCATTCAGTATTTTGAATGTTCAGTCTTTTAGGATTCAGTCTTGGTTTTTCACTCTTCTAAAGTAAACCTGTATCTTTAGAACCTGAGCCTCACTACGATTGTTATTAGTCTTTACCTCCCACCATCTGAAACTCAGTCATCTATCCAGCTCACCAGATCAAAATCCTAACCCCTGGGCACCCAGCTGTCTTAGTACAATCTGAATAGTAACAGAATCAAATGCTTAACAAATACTATGTCTCCATGTATGCCCCTATCAATTGCACTAGAAATACACAGTACCAGGTATATACATCGGATTAGTTAAGGTTGAGAAGCCCCTAATGAAAAAGTATGTTGAATGATATCTGCCTGACCCATCACTATCAGTCTGTTTGTTACACAGGACGACTCAGTATCGTGTCCCAGATTTTAGATAAGCAACTAAATAAACTTATAAGCCTGTACAAACTATATAAAGTAGGTTCAATCATAACATTGTAAACAGGAGTCATGAAAGCATCTTTCCATGCTATAGGTACATTTCACCTTTCAAACTAACATGAAAGATATAAGTCAATATGGGTATAACTTAGAATTTAAAGCCTTTGATTCAGCATCTAATTTTGGTACTTTCTTCAGAATCAAACCTTCTAAAAACATTTTATTGCTTTTTCAAGAATTTTTCAAAACGAAAAATTCCCCAGTGCATGAATAGGTGGAAAACAAAATCACTCAAAAAACCAAAATCACCACAGCAGACTCAGCAACCAAGAAATAGAATTGGATAAGAGGCAAGAACTTGGCTTAGCGTAAAAATGTTTAATCGCTTTCCTCAACCTCTGACTTCATCAGAAAAAAACATTTAAAAAAAACCGAACACATTTAAACACACATCAATTAGCAGCTAATAAACATCAATTACCAACAAGTAGCACCCTACTGTTGAATTAAAGAGCACAGTACATAACATTTAAATATAAGGAAACAGCCTATTAAAATTCATGTAAAAGTATGTACATGGCGAAAAAACATCATTTTTGAATTTTACACCTCCTATCCTTAAGAAAATATTTTATATGATAGTCTGCTGTGGTGGTTTTGTTTTTTTCAGGATTTTTCTTACGTGCCATGGTGTCTTCTATAAATGCATCTTGCTCAAGATAAAATGCCTGCTATTCCTGATTGACATACTAAACAATTCTACAAAACCCTCTAAACTCTGTTGATTACATAAAATAAAGTGATATGGTGCTCTTATGGCAATAGCCAACATTAGCCGTTTATACTGATATTTCAATTACTTTGGAAGTTATTACTTATTACTTTAAGCTTTCTGAGTCAAATCAAGCTCAAAGTATCCTTTCTCATAACAAGTTTTTATTGCTGCCATAAAAATAACATATTTACAATTATTTCCAGTATCCATCCTGAATTCCATCTCAAATTTTAACATGTTACTTTTACACTGAACACAATCCATAACAGCTTATCTCTAATCATCAGTGGTGCAGTGAATTCTCAGGATAATTTTGAATTATCTAGTCAGAGATGTTTAGCCTCTTTCTAACACTTTTAAATAACATTATACATGGTGACTTACATGCATTATTTCTTTTTCCCCTCAAGCAAAAATGAAAGCTGGATAACTCTATACAAATAACTTTATTCATCATCATCATCATCACCACCCCCTTTTCCATTTTTACATGGGAGCAGAATGTGTCCACTGTCACCACCTCTCAAGTCGGAGCCACTTTCCTACCTTCTGCAGTAGTCATGCCCCACTGACGCAGGTCTTCTCTGATGCAATCCATTCATCTCTTATCTGGACATCCTCCTGTACTCTTACCTTCTTCATGTCTACCTCTTTTTCCCTCTCTGTCTCCACTCTGCTTTAAAAAAATCATCTTCTGCTTTCCTACATATGTGATCAAATCACCATAATCTGTTCTCCTTGACCTTCTTTGTAACTGGGCCCACTTTGGCTCCAGCTCTGATGTCTTCATTTCTGTATAGTGTCATTCTACTATAACTCTTAGGCAGTGTATCTCCATCATTTGAAGGTCCCAAAGCTGCTCTGCCTTCACTGCCTAGGCTTCTGCGCCCTACAAAAACACTGGCCACACCCACTTTGTGCTCTTTACTTTTTGAAATTTTCTTTTACACACTATCCCTAATATTTTCTATCAGTTGGCTGCAGCACCTTCAGTTCTAGCACTCACAATTCTTTTCTCTTCAACCACACCTCCCAGATAACAGCAGGTATTAACCTGTTTCACTATTTCTCTTCAGTCTCAATTTTCTGCTTCACCTGATTCCTCATTTGCTGTCATGACCACTGTCATGTCTGTACTCAGTTTCATTTCATGTGTGTTCACTTTTGTATTCCAATCCCCCATCATTTCCTGAAGTTCCTGTTCACAGCCTGCTTGTAATGCCACATAGTCTGCGTACAGCAGCTTTATTCATCCCCTCCATCCTGCTCCCTGATACTGTGCACAACCAATATGAACAAGTGTGGGTTCAGTATTGAGCCTTGATTGGGAACCCCTCTTTGAAGCCAGACATTATTTGTACTTTATGTCACAGGGGTCCTTGCACATAGCCTCCACTTAATTCTACCAGTGACTGCAGTACTTCCAACCATCAGAGGACTACTCAAATCAGCTTTCATAGGGCCTTGTGATAAGCTTTATTCATGGGTAACCATTTGAAATGTCAAGACCACTAGAGTGAGTCCAACGTGGAAAATGAAGGGCCAAAAGAACACACTTACATATATTAAGTCAGAGATGACATTTCCCAGAATATTCCCTTTTATCTGAGCTATGGCGGTCTCTGAGGTGGTATATATAAGTTTGGGAGGTGGAGTTTGCAGGGGGGCTTCCCCCAACAAAAAGAAGTTTTAAAGAGAAGAATGACTTTTGAGATTCACTCCTTTCTGGGGTTTTTTCAGCACTCAGCATTTCAAGTGCCGACATTTTAATAGGGAGCCTTATTCATATCTAGGAATAAGAAGTTGCACTTTTTTTCGCATCTTCAGCTTATTCTCCACTATCTGTCTCACTGCAAACTTTGGATCAGTTGTACTGCATCCAGACCTGAATCCAAACTGCTCCTTTTACCCATATAATTTTCACCTATTCTGTATATTTGTTTTTCATTTACCTGTCATTCTCTGCAGCACCTTCATACAGCATAAAAGGAGATTGATACCTCTGTGCTACAGCTGTGAATATCTCCTTTGTTCTTGTACACTGGCACTAGAATGCTTATTCTCCTGTGATCTGGAATATGTCTCTCCCTCTATGCCATTATGAGTACCTTCAGGATCTATTTCTGCCATAACATACATAACATCTTGGTCATATCCATTGCGATTTTGGCTAGGCCTGCCCTCTTCCCTGACTTGAACTTTTCTTAGTGCACTTTATACTTCTTTGGGGTTGGGTCTTCCTTCCCTTTCATCATAAGCTGTGCATGTGGCAGTACAGCTTCAATGGGGTTTTCTATGTTCAGAAACTTCCTGAAGTACTCCTTCCATCTGCCCTTGATGTTCTCTGGACAGGTAAGCAGATAGTTGCTCGCATCCCTTATGAACTGCATCTATTATCTTCTTTGTCTTTCTGTCATTGCCTTGCAGTTTGATAGTTTCTTTTTGCTATCTGCTGAGTCACTTTCCAGAAGCTGGATGCTTGTTCTATGCCACTGTGACTGTTCTCTTAGCCTCTTGGTTAGTCTGTCTTTTCTGCCTTCCACTGTTTCCTGCACACTTTCATTCTACTGATAACTCCATGGGCTTTGCATATCACAGTCAGCTTTCCTTATGTATTGTATTTCCACATCTGACTTAAATACAAATCTTTTCTATTGTTTTCACAAATGCTAGGCTTTTGAGATACTGCTATTAGCATTAAGGACTTAATTTTGTGCTATAATTCAACTTTACCCTTTCTGTCATAAAGTATCATATGAATGAAAAAAAAAACACAAAGAACAGTGTTAAGCAAGCCTGAGACTAAAAAATAATTAGAAATGCTGTGAACTGAAACTCTGTATGTTTATCTTGTGGCTGTCGAGAGTGTAGACCTCTGCTGACACAATAGGTCTTGGGGGGGGGGTCCTCCTCATTTTTGTGGGTTTTGGGAATTCCAAAAATTGTGGGTATCTTAGGTTTGTCCACTTTTAAAAAACAAAATACTTTTTGATCGTAAAGTCCTTCATACAACATGTCTTTCAAAGAAATGTCAGTTTTGTTGTAGGCAATATTAACTTCATTAATAGATACATTAATATACCCTTCCTCATTCCTTAAAATATTATTCATTATCCCTTCATACTCAGTATTATCCATAATAACTATCCCTCCCCCTTTATCGGGCTTCATAATTCTAATATTGTTACTTCCTCTCAAAATTTTGAGTAAATCATTTTCTTTTATATTCAAATTAGACCTAAATCTAACTTTCTTGTACATACTCCTTAATTCATTTTCCATAATTTTTTCCAGGTTTTTTAATTGTGGATGAAGTGGGGGGTTGTATACAGTTCTTAGTCTCAAACTCTGCCTACTTCCTTCTGCATTAAAGGGCATAATTAACTGTAAGTTAACTTTCCTTAAAAATAATTTGATATCCAACAAGTACTGAGTAAGTTCTCCCTTTTTATATGGAATAAATTTAAAACCTTTTTATAGCAGGCTAAAATGTTCCTTTTCTATTAAAATATTACTAAAGTTATAAATACTAAATTCATTAAAAATGTGTTTAGCACCGTTGATCTGAATTTCACCATTCACATCATAAATGGTGGGAGGGGTATCACTTAGTATCTCCCTCTCCCCCTTTGCCCCCCTCTCCATAGAAAATTTGTTTCCTGGTATCCAGGTTTACCCATCAACCTTTCAGATCTACAGAGTGGGGGGGAATTCATCATGGGAATCAACCTCTTCCTGATACTGGTTATCATCCCTAAAATTTTCATCATTAACAACAAAATTGGTATTTTTATTTCCATAAAGATTCTTCAAAGATCCTGTAACCCGTGGCTTGGGGTAACTAACACCTTTCGAGCATTCTTCGGTGTCACGTTCTAATTTTTTAAATTTCCTCTGGATAATTTCCATACATTTAGAATCTATGTCTCCCCTAAGCTTAAAATATTTATCCTTTTCTTCTTTAATAGTAAATATTAAACCAGCTTTAATATTTTTATCAAGTTCAACAATTTCTTTCTGTAACACAGTTTGGTTCCTATTGTTCTCTTTTATAATAAGCTTCAAAATATCCAGCCCACAATTGTTAAACAATTCAAGCAAATCTTTGTGGAAAACTGTTCCTATCTGTACATTATTAGGAAACTTTAATTCTACTGATAACTCCATGGGCTTTGCATATCACAGTCAGCTTTCCTTATGTATCATATTTCCACATCTGACTTAAATACAAATCTTTTCTATCGTTTTCACAAATGCTAGGTTTTTGAGATACTGCTGTTAGCATTAAGGACTTAATTTTGGGCTATAATTCAACTTTACCCTTTCTGTCATAAAGTATCATATAAATGAAAAAAAACACAAAGAACAGTGTTAAGCAAGCCTGAGACTAAAAAATAATTAGAACTGCTGTGAACTGAAACTCTGTATGTTTATCCTGCGGCTGTCAAGAGTGTAGACCTCAGTGACAACTACCCACATGCTACTAAAGCTCAATTAAAATCCCACACAGCTAGCACCAAATAATGTGATGACCCTCTAGTTAAACCCGGGGCAGTAACTAAGGAGACTCAGTCTTCACCACTGTCTCTGGTAAGGAAGCAGGGATAGAATGCACAATTTCCCCAAGGGTACACTGAGAATAGACTCCAAACCTGGGACTGATCTATTTGCTTCAGTCCAGATCCCCAAATGAGTCTTCACACTATCCACTGCAGAGCACTGTGTCCCAGATCTAGGTATGTGACACGCTCACTTTTAAATATTTGATAATCACACAAATAAACACTCTTGGGAAAGACTGACACGGATTTACCTGCTATGTGCTCTTCCCCAAATTACATGGTACTGCTGCCAGCAGTCAAAATACCACAATGCCTCTCAAAAGGGATGTTTAATTATATTGGGTAAAATAAATCTTGATATGTAAAGTAGCATGCAATCCAAGCAGTCAGGCTTTTTGGAGTGGCTCTGGTGTTATCACAATAAGCATAAACACTCTCAGGTTACTAAAAGTGCATTCTCAATAACCAGCCACAATAATGGTAGCAAAATATTTAATAAATAAAAATGATTTAAAACATATATACACTGAATAACTGATTTTAATAAACCACAGAGTTTCACAAACAAGAATTATCAAAATAACACTAAAAGATAGGTTTCACACTGATTGAAGAAAAACGCTAACTATCTGACTATGGTTTCCTAACTGCCTAATGGTTAACCCTCCCTGTCTAATCTCATTAAGTCAGCAAGGTAAGATGATACTCTTACTTCTGCAGGGTGAGATAAGAATATATGTCCACTCTTCAGGCTGTTGTCCAGTCCTCAGCAACTAGAACAGCAAATCCTATTATTTCTGCTAAACAGCTCTGAAAATCTCTGAGTGATAAATACTGATCTGAAAAACACCCACTGACTACTGAACAACTGATGGAACTGAACTCAACTCTAAACAACTGAATTTTAACTGACTCAACATTTGCTTTTTACAGCAGAATCTTTTAAAAGTCACAGAAAGCTGTTATGAGAATTCTACTCTCTTATTTCAGACTTTTGAAAAGTAAACAAAAGCGGCTGCTATGGAAATTCCATTCCTTTCAGCTGTGGCACATGATGACATCGCTCTATGTCAGCTGACTGGCACAACCTGCATTCAAAATTCTTTTTAAAAGACATGTACATTTGGTCAGCTAGAAAAACATTGTTTTTTTCTAACATCTTACATAAACCAATGTAACAATAAAAACACATTAACTTATTTACAAAGTTATAGCTAGTCATGCTGGCATATACAAGACAGTGTAATTTACAATTTAGAATTATTTACAAAACTGCAGCCAGACATGCTAGCAGTGCACAGATAACAATATCTGATATCCTCACACCATGCATAGCTCTAAACCTCTTAGCCCAAGAAATCTGGACAAAGCCTAAAATAATGGAGAGACAAACACTCACAAACAGGGACAAATTTAACAATATTGATCTTACAAACTTCAAAGTTTGCTAGAATAATAGGA
Source organism: Protopterus annectens (assembly GCF_019279795.1). Lineage (NCBI taxonomy): Eukaryota > Metazoa > Chordata > Ceratodontiformes > Protopteridae > Protopterus > Protopterus annectens. The sequence goes on along the minus strand of NC_056725.1, from coordinate 1,539,833,458 downwards.
TTTGTGTTAGTGTGCATTTTTGAAGTATATGAAGTCTGAAACTCAAATGTATGTCACTATTTAGTGACTTCAGTCCTCTGTAGTTTGTCAGAAATCCACAAGTTTTATGTGGAACAGACCAAAAATATGAGGCAAAAATCTGGACATTCTGTGAAAATCTGGAGAGTTGAGAGGTGCAAGTAATTCTTTGTTTATGCTGTCCTTGTGTAAATCAATGCTGCTTGTTTCTGCTTACTGATTACCTGTGCACCTATCACCTAAACCTTTAACTGTAAAGCTCATTGTGAATTCTATTATTACTTTCTCATTTTAAACTTTGGCTTGCTGACTTTATTTTATTGCCTTATCAGTCCATGCTTATTACACTAATTTAAACTTCTTCAGAGCCTAAGACTGAATACTCTGTTTACCAAACAGTTTATCCATAAATCTATTTTCTGACTTCTAGCACTTGACCTACTAATGACAGATGAAGCCTGTTCTAGAAAATCCACTTGTATTTCCTGGCCACATCTGACATGTACACCTGCATGGCATTGAGCAGGTTAATACAGTATGAAATTTCACTTGTTATACCATTATTAAATGTGTTCGTTGTCCTTTTATTTCATTAAACAGGTTCTAACTTATCTCCAGTAATTTACTTATAAACTACAACGTGGTGAAGTCTGACAAATATGAAGCCCGTGCTCTCTCTCTCTCTGTCTGTCTCTGTCTCTAAATCAAAAGCTCATAACTGAAATAACTGGCAACAGAATAATTATTTTGTAGCCTAGCAGTTTGTTGTGGGTGGTACATTACTTACAGGTTTTGCATATGAACTTAATGAACTTGTATTCTATAAACAAGCGTTTTCCAGCTTGTACCAACTCAGCACAGATTCTCGTGGTGGCCTGCAGAGTGATCCAAGCAGCAGAGAGCTAAAAGAGTGACTTTCTACCAGATATAAGTATTTTTTGTGGCTTTCCCACAGTTATTAAGCTAGCGACTGCATTTCGCCTGTTTTACTGCTACTTTAAGTGATTTCTGCATTTTACACTGTTTATTGCACTTTAAGTTACTAATTATTGCAAATTGTTTCTGTAGGCTACACACTAAAGTGATTTACAGCATTTATAGCATTTACTGTCTGTTTTTTCCTTGTCTCTGTAATAAAACAAAAATCTCTTGTTTTCCGCCTTACTGAACTAGAGTAGTCCAGTTTCAGAGTTGCTGATCCCTGGGCTTTGTTTTTAGTTCCTGTTACTGATCCATTGCCTTATTAGGGAGGAGGGAAGTTTCTTTGCTTACTTTTCTGTCCGATTTGGTGAAGTTTCAGCCAGAAACTAGTAGTCCATTGGTCGTTTTGGGCTTTCAGCCCCTGCTATAAAACACGCTAAACACGTTCCAGCTTGTACCAACTCAGCACAGATCCTCGTGGTGGCCTGCAGAGTGATCCAAGCAGCAGAGAGCTAAAAGAGTGACTTTCTACCAGATATAAGTATTTTTTGTGGCTTTCCCACTGTTATTTAAGCTAGCGACTGCATTTCTGTTTTACTGCTACTTTAAGTGATTTCTGCATTTTACACTGTTTATTGCACTTTAAGTTACTAATTGTTGCAAATTGTTTCTGTAGGCTACACACTAAAGTGCATTTACAGCATTTATAGCATTTACTGTCTGTTTTTTTCCTTGTCTCTGTAATAAAACAAAAATCTCTTGTTTTCCCCTTACTGAACTAGAGTAGTCCAGTTTCAGAGTTGCTGATCCCTGGGCTTTGTTTTTAGTTCCTGTTACTGATCCGTTGCCTTATTAGGAAGGAGGGAAGTTTCTTTGCTTACCAGTGGGAGTGGGAGGCACTGAGCGGCCTTTCTGTCTGATTTGGTGAAGTTTCAGCCAGAAACTAGTAGTCCATTGGTCGTTTGGGCCAATTCCTAGCTCCTTTCAGCCCCTGCTATAAAAGTTACCACTGTTGCACATAAGAGCAGCGGTTAAACAAGGTTAAACTATTTGGGCCATCTAAATTCCACTCTTCCAATTTTCCCTTAGAACTACCTTCCTCGAGCTGTACTGCTGATCTAACCAGCATATCCTATAACTGAAAAGTTCATCTCTACTTGATTCCCAAGTAGACTATTCTCTATCTGTAAAGCCTAGCACTTACTCCTAGAGTACTTGCACCTTGATAAAGCACTCTTATTATAGATAGTACCCCACCAGCCTAAAACCCACTTCCCCCGGAGTCCTTTGAAAGTCTCTTTATCTACTACTTCTAGTATGTCGAGGATCAGTTGCTAGTGTCCTCTCCAGCTCAACTGGTGAACCTGGGAATATTGAGGCAATGTTACAACTGCCTCATGTACACAGACAATCCTCTCCTTCTCCCACAAAACACAAATACATGCGAGAGATGCAACTATACGGCCAAACTGGAGGCTGAGCTCTCTCAACATAGGACTGGCAAGACCAGACAGGAGGAGAAGGTAACCACACACAATACATACCCAGTCACACATGGTACCATCACAACTTCAAATCATACACATACTCACACAAAGACATACTGAGGCTCTGATCAAAAATTTACCAAAACAGCAGAGGCCACCAAAGCAGACACCCAAACAACTACCACCTCACGACCCAACACATGCAACACATAGACCACACAGTCAGAGTGTCAAACAGTCACAGCCCTTAAGGCCAAACAAAATGCCAGACACACTTGTCATTGGTGATTCCATAGTCAGACACACTGACGCCCCGCCACCAGACTGAGTAAAGAGAAGGTCACAGTAAGCTGCCTGTCGGGCGCTAGAATCCGCCACATAACGCAAGCACTCAGGTCTCTCAACAGCAGGTACAAGTACGACTCAGTCATTGTCCACGCTGGTGTCAACGACCTGAGACGGACTACATGAAAGGACATCGAGGAGCTCTCTGATTATGTAGCCCAGGCAGGTATGACCCTGACCTTGAGCAGTATCCTACCTTCACCTAGAATGATGCCACAATACAGTGATAAGATGATCAGCTTTAATAATTGGCTTAAATTCTGGTGTCATTCAAAGGGGATCCAATGTCTGTCTGCCTGGGATGACATGCTGGACAAGCCACGCTGCAAGGGACGGTTTGCACCTGTCACCCCTGGGCTTCCGGATATTGGCAAAGGCTCTTGCCACCCCATAGTGCCTTTTTAGGCAAGGCTCAAATTCTAAACCTACCACCCTAGAACACCAAAAAGGAAAAAACTAAGGGTAATGCTGCTCAATGCCAGAAGTCTCAATCTCAAGATGCACGCACTCGAGGCCCTTCTCAATATGGAGAACATCGATGTCTGTGCTGTGACAGAAACCTGGTTCAAGGCTCCTGAGAGCACCCCAGCACTAACAGGTTTCACCTCATATCATGCGTTCCGGCCCCAAAATCCGGACAACACCAAGAAAGGAGGGGGGGTGTCCATATTCATAAAGGACACCCACACCTCAAGGTTGGTGGTAATGCACGATGCATCGGAGACCATCCAGGTGCAATTAACCATAGGCAAGACTGCTCTGCAATTTGTAGCATGTTACAGGCCACCCTCTCAAACTCAGGAACCTCACATGGCCCTCCTGAAAACATTGGAGGGGATAAATGTATCTCCAAACACCATCATACTAGGTGACTTCAACTACCCTAATATAGACTGGGAACACTACTCAAGCCCGAACACTCTAACCCAAAGATTCCTGGAGTTCATAAACTCAAATGCCATGGAACAACTAGTCACCATCCCCACAAGAGGAGAAAACATACTTGATCTCATCATCACTTAACATGGGATCAAAATGTTCAACACCGAAGTATACCCCTCACTGGTGAGATCAGATCATAAACTAATCTCGCTGGAGGTCCTCATCCCACCCCACCTGAAACAAAAAGACCACAGTGAAAAACTTCTCAAAAGCCGATTTCACACTTCTAAAAACTAGTGTGGTCTCCTTTAAGGCCCCTGAGCCAGTGGTAAACATTACTCAAACCGCTGAATCACTTACAAATGCCTTCTACCAGCACCTACAGGACTGCATGGATCAGGCAATCCCAAACAAAACTAAGACTCTCTGTACCAAAGGCAAGCGTCCAGTCTGGTGGACCCCAGCCATAAACAAGCTCTACAACAAAAGGAGGAAGCTACTACAAGATAGAGCAAAATCCTTGAAAGGTAAGACACCTTTGATCATTATAAGTAAAAACTAAGAGCTCTCATAAAATCATCCAAGGCAAATTTTGAGAGAAAAATCGCCAAGGACTCTAAAGAGAATCATAAGGCCTTCTTTAGCTATGTTAGAAACCTAGGAGGAAACTCCCAGATATGCTCAGAATTAGTTCAAAATGATGTGAAAATTACTGAACCTACACACATTGCCAACATACTGGCTGACAGGTTCAGTGCAAACTTCTCCCCCCCCCAAAAGGAGAGATATCTATTCCAGAGGATTGTAGCCCCAAACATCTCCAACGCCCAGGTGAGAACTGCCCTCACTAAGGCAAAAACACAGCATCCATGGGACCGATGGTGTCCCCGGCTGTGTGCTTCATGAACTCAACGAGGAATTAAACCCACAGTTAGGACAGCTGTTTAATCTTAGCCTCACCTCAGGATACGCACCAAGGAGTGGCGCCGCGGGCTGTGGTCCCACTTCATAAGGGCGGTGCCTCCACAGACCCTGGAAATTACCGCCCATTAGCTTGACAAGCCTTATCTGCAAAGCCATGGAGAGGATCATAATGGAACTCATAAATAAAGACATAGGGAACTTGCAGACTTTGGATCCAACCCAGTTTGGCTTTGTCAAAGGCAGATCCTGCCTCTTAAACTTGGTTGACTTTTTCGAGACAGTCACCAAGGCCATTGATGAGGAAAGGCAGTCCATACAGCCTACCTCGACCTGGCAAAGGCCTTCACACAATACCCCACTCAGGTATCATCGAAAACTCATCAGCTTGAATGTAAACCCATACATCACAAGATGGGTTGCAAACTGGCTAAGTGACAGAACCCACAGGGTCAGAGTTGCTGGAGCCATGTCAGACTCAAAGCCTGTCACAAGTGGTGTCCCACAGGGCTCAGTCCTGGGTCCACTCTTGTTCGGCATCTACTTTTCTGAAGTACAAGCAAACACAGGAGGGTTATGGCTGACAAAGTTTGCAGATGACTGCAAACTGGGCCATAGTCGAAAACACATCTGACACAGATATCCTCCAGAAGGGCCTCACAGAAACGGATAACTGGTGCCAGAGCCATGGCCTGAAGTTAAACGCCAAAAATGCATAGTCATACCCTTCGGAAAAACAAGGTTACCCCTAGCTACCATATAGGTGGCAATCCACTGAGCACAGAAAAGTCATCAGAGATCTGGGGACCCAGGTTGACAGTAGCCTTCGCTTGACACTCATGTTGCTAAAGTAGTTAGGAAAACCTTCTATATCACCCACCTGATCATGAAGGATCATCTAGATCAAGGGAGGTCATCGTCCCCTGTACTCATCACTCATTAGACCTATGATTGAGTACAATGCCCCGCTCAGAATGTATCTGACCAGACACCTGCTGCAGCTTGAAAGGCCCCAAAAGTTCCTCACCAAAAGGATAAAGGGTCTCAAAAATATGTCTTATGCTGCCCGACTGAAAGAACTCCAGCTCTATTCAGTCTCATACCGCTTGCTCAGAGGTGACCTGTGCCTGACATATAAGGCCATGTCAAACCCAGATTTGATGAATATGCTTCACCTCAAAAATCTAGATCCCTCAGAACCACAAGGGCGGAGACTTAAACCTTGACACGGTTATAAATAGAACGTGCTGGAGGGACAGATTCATCACCCAGAGACTCTATGCTGTGGAACAAAATCCCGGCATGTGAGGCAGAGCACCTCTCTGGCCTTGTTCAAGAGGAATCTTGACCAATGGATGGGAGATTGCAGATATACCCCAGGGATTACTTCAGTGTCACTGCTTGACAGAGGCACAGCAAAATGATAGGCATAGTTTTTATTCAAACTAAAAGCCACATAACTATGGGCTAGGCTTATAAATGCCCTTGGGCAGATAGCCTAGTATGAACCTATGAACCTATGAACCTATAAATAATGGATCCTGTCTTCAAATTACATGCAAGCAAAGTTAGTATGTACACATCTGCTGACACATTAATTTTAGTAAAACTTTAGAATGAAATGTTAGTTCATAGCATGTATAGATAGCACTGTAGCTAACCCATCTCTGAACTAATTTTTCAAATATTTTTCTGATTTCATGTGTTTGGCAAATGCAGCATTCAACATACTATGACACTCACCCTTTGAAAGGAATATGAAACTGCAGAACAAAGAAAGATGATAATAACACAACAGTTGTAGCCTGAAATTGCTCATTTCTAGAAAAGATGACAACTGAAAGAAGGTGAAACTGTAATACTTAGAGAGCAAAATCTCTCCCACTCAGCTAAACCTAATCAGCAGGCACAAACCGGCCAACAAAAAATGAGGGGTTAAGAATTTAATTTCACTTATTCATATGTCAACCAGCTAAGGAATCGGCCTTTCTAGGCCCTTTTCAAACATGACTTGAACCATAAAGGCAAGGGTAAAAGCAACACATATGAGCAGCATAGACAGCCAATCAATTAGCATGCTTTTGGGAGGAAACCACATTATCCAGGGAAACTCATATAGATATGGGGAGAACATGCAAACTCCATGGTTGTCATTTACTTTGCATTCAGCTGCTCATGAATCAGTCACAACTGAGCATTTACCTGTGTACTTGAATGTGATCGAGGCATTTGAACAGACTGCCTGACTAAATAAACTTTCACAAATTTGATGCAATCTCAGACGCCCTATATTGTATATTTATGAATCAGGGGTGTTGGGACACAGTCTCCACCTTGGTGGTACAGGAGGACATGGTCCACCATAAAAAGAGCAGTAGAGTAGAGCATATGTCTCATCCTCCCATCTGCTAAATGAGGAACACTGCCTCTCATAATATGGAACAAATGGGCAAAATGTGGAACAATTCTAACAGCTTACTAACAACTTTGACTAGGAAGGTCACAGGATTGTTAAGTGTGTTACTTTATACTTATAAAAATGTCTTTTCATGAACTAAAATGATTCAATACTATTTACCATGGATATCAGTCCAGACACTAAATGTGTGACAGACCCTTTCAATGTGGAACTTTGAGAAACATGGACTTTTTAAGTCACAAAATGAGGAACTTTCCTCATAATGAGGTAAACTTGAGAGGTATGGAGTAGAGCCTTTTTCAGGACAGCAGTAGCACATTTCTTTAGTAGATTCAAACTCCTCTCCAGACAGAGGCAAAAATCAGATTGATCCATGGACACTAAAGGTGCAAGTGTGTGACCTTACCTCCAGTGCCACTATACCTATACCATGCACCATATATGGGATTACTGTCCAATCAAATATCCTCTTTAAGGTACATCATGTGGAACACCTTCTAACAGCTTAAGGTACATCAGTGAGGAATGGTCATCCATAGGGCTCTTTGTTTCTACTTGAGTGGTTGCCTCCTTCCCCTGTAACTGCAGTAAATTGACTCTTACATTAGAGCTGTAATACTTACCTTATAGCTTTAGGACACCTTAGGAAACCTTGTAAACTGCAATAGCCTGACATTTGAACAAGATCAATATGGTCCACCATAAAAAGAGCAGTAGAGTAGAGCATACTTCTCATCCTCCCATCTGCTAAATGAGGAACACTGCCTCTCATAATATGGAACAAATGGGCAAAATGTGGAACAATTCTAACAGCTTACTAACAACTTCGACTAGGAAGGTCACAGGATTGTTAAGTGTGTTACTTTATACTTATAAAAATGTCTTTTCATGAACTAAAATGATTCAATACTATTTACCATGGATATCAGTCCAGACACTAAATGTGTGACAGACCCTTTCAATGTGGAACTTTGAGAAACATGGACTTTTTAAGTCACAAAATGAGGAACTTTCCTCATAATGAGGTAAACTTGAGAGGTATGGAGTAGAGCCTTTTTCAGGACAGCAGTAGCACATTTCTTTAGTAGATTCAAACTCCTCTCCAGACAGAGGCAAAAATCAGATTGATCCATGGACACTAAAGGTGCAAGTGTGTGACCTTACCTCCAGTGCCACTATACCTATACCATGCACCCTATATGGGATTACTGTCCAATCAAATATCCTCTTTAAGGTACATCATGTGGAACACCTTCTAACAGCTTAAGGTACATCAGTGAGGAATGGTCATCCATAGGGCTCTTTGTTTCTACTTGAGTGGTTGCCTCCTTCCCCTGTAACTGCAGTAAATTGACTCTTACATTAGAGCTGTAATACTTACCTTATAGCTTTAGGACACCTTAGGAAACCTTGTAAACTGCAATAGCCTGACATTTGAACAAGCAACCCTTGTAAAAATTCCCAAAATTGTATACTGTTGGTCTGTCTTTCCTGCTAAACATAAGTGAAATTACAGTGCTGAGTGCAAGTAACATTAAAGTACTGAGTGCAAATAACACAGTGCTGAGTGCAGATTTCAACTTATCTCTGGTGTGGTGTCTTGAGTCAATCAGGGTATTAACTGTAACCACTCCCACTGCCTTCTCTTTTCCCCACCCCCCTTTCCTCAAACAGGTTAAACTGCTACAATTTAGTACAGGCATCATTTTCAAATCTAGGTGCTTAGGATCCCCCCCCCCCCCCCACCCCTTGGCTGACCTGGTGTGACTTTGTGTAAGTTTCTTCGTTGTATGGATCTTTTACTGTTTTTGTGTAACTGAATGACCTGCTGCTAAATTCTGATTCTGCACAGACTGCTCTATTTTGTTTTTCAGAGGCTCTATAAGTAGCTAGTGACTTTACTGAATTTCTGTGGTAATATTTGTGTTTAAACTGAACCTGTACCTAGAGAAAGTGTATAATCAGAGCTCCTCCTTGCTGCATGTGTTTTTTAATGTTTAAATTGCACACACACATTGAAGAAGTGCTTTTATGACTTGAATAACTTGGGCTAGCTATACCTGAAGTGCTTTTACTGGCAATTTTCTAGTTGTACAATTGTGAATAATTGATTTAGTTTTTCTGGTATATCTTTAAAATCTGGCAAGTGTTTATTTACTGCATTGCTCTCTTGCTTAGGTTTCTTAGCTATAAATCTTAGTTCATTCTGAAGTATGCTATTTAACCCCCCCACCAAACCTTTCTGAATGCATTATTATATAATAACTGCCTGTTGTTGTCTTCATGCTTACCCTAGAATTTCTGCTTTTCTCTTTTCCTAGTTGAACTCTACAGTTCCCTACAAAACGGTGTCTACAGGACTGCAATCAGTTTCTCTCAACATTTAAACAGAGTAGGTTACACACAAAAAGCATTTGTTAAGCTTTCACTTACAGTGCTTTGTAATTAAGCAGGTCACCATATTGGTCAGCCATAGGGCTCTTTGTTTCTACTTGAGTGGTTGCCTCCTTCCCCTGTAACTGCAGTAAATTGACTCTTACATTAAGAGCTGTAACACTTACCTTATAGCTTTAGGACACCTTAGGAAACCTTGTAAACTGCAATAGCCCCGCTATGCTCGGGCTCTCTTCGCTCCCCTCCCTGCCCCCAATTCCCTCCCCCCCCCCCTACCTCTAAATTTATAGTACTATAGCCACTCCCCCACTTTCTAGATCCTATCTGCTTTCATCTGGGATAATTCCACCCACCCCTATTCTACTACCTACATTTAATAGCACCTATTAGCTTTCATATGGCATTCTCCCATCCCCCCTTTCAGTAACTTTACCTCACCACTCTATCTTCTGGTGTTGCATCACCAGGTAAAACAGTTCCTTCACTCACTAGCTGAATCACATATAATGATATACTCCTCTTTACTACCCCTCTTGTTCACACCATACCTCCTTACCTTGTATGAAAACCAGTTTCTTACGGGATTTCAGGTCCCAAAAGGCCATACTATCACCCCAGCTGTAAATCCTTCCACCTTCAACCATACTTACAGTACCAGATCCTATCCAACATCTTGTTCAGTCTATCAACATCTCAACCCCAGGCACATTAGCTCTAGATCCAAACACTACCACAAACTAATAAACAAATTCCTGAAGTTCATCACCAAGTATAGACTCAACCTAATACTTGGTGGTGATATTCACCCCAACCCTGGCCCACTCACTTCAGATACACATACCCCTCTACTTGTAATCTAAGCTACAAACCTACAATTAATAGGCCAACTAACTCTCTCCTAGTCTGTCATCTCAATATTAGAAGCATTAATAACAAGGTACATGAATTGCATGCACTTCTGGATGTCCACTCCCTGAGATTCTCTGTTTATCTGAAACCTGGTTAAAACCTAACACTAAAGACAATGAAGTGTTACCACCTGGGTACAACATACACAGGCTGGATCGTGCTTCGAGGAAGGGGGTGGGGTAGCTGTACTCTATAAATCTGAGTTGAATGTCACCATAGATGTAATACAACCTCCTCAGATTAATAACTCTGAGATTCTTGCCACCAAATTGCAACTTAATAAAATAAATGCATTAATATCATCTGTATGTACATTCCCCCAGGTAACAATATATCTACATTTGAAGATATCCTGCACTGGTTATCATGTCATTACCCCCAAGAAACCCTACTACTTGGAGACTTTAACATAGACTGGGGCACCTGTTCCTTAGAATCCCCAACCACCCATATTAACCTGCATGCATTTACACAAATCATATCCACCCCTACCAGGATAGGTAAACCCAACCAAAAAGAAAGTATACTTGACTGGGTACAAATAAACAGTCACCCCCAACTGTACACCTCTGGTACCCTCCTTAATGGCCTAAGCGATCACCTTCTCACATATGTAATTAAGCACAAAACCATTAATTCCCAACAACCCTTACTCAGAAAGGTTAGAAACAATAAAAACTTTGACCCTGCCAAATTCCAACAAGAACTAAACTCATGTAATTGGTCTATTCTAAAACACCTCCCCTTAGAGGAAGCAGTAGCATACTTTAACAACAAATTCCTTGAGATCCTTGATTTGCATGCACCTGTTCGCTCAAAGAGAACCAAGGCAAAAACTGCACCATGGCTTTCTATAGAGTCTAAACTCAAAATTACCCTTAGAAACAAAGCATGGGCTTTATGGCGTTCTTCTAAAGACCCTCAAGATCACATTAAATACAGGCAATCCAGGAACGAAACCAAAAAATCAATTTTACAAGACAAAAAACAATACTACTGTAATTTATAGACAATAAATCAAAATAACCCTCAGAAGTTTTGGGCAGGTTTAAATAATCTACTACATCCTGGACAAACTTCAACCCCAATCCCTGCTGCTACTATTGATAAAACCCCTGAAGATGTTTCTGATAGTTTTAACCAATTCTTTACTGAGACAATTCAAGCCCTAGCTAGTCAACTACCTCCTAGCTCCCCTGGTCCTGAAAGTAGCACCCCTAGAAACCTACTTGCGTTCAGCTTCCATCCAGTCGCCACTTCACTTATCCGCATCTTGATCAAAAATTAAAACCCACTACACTTTCTGCTGATCAACTCCTGCCAAGTACCTACAAAATCAGCTGATGCTATTGCTTACCCGCCTCAATACTAATCAATCGAACCATAGTAGAAGCTAAAATTCCCACCATCTGGAAAATATCCTATGTAATCCCACTTCACAAAGGAGGCAGCTCTACTGAATTCTCCAATTATAGGCCAATAGCTATACTCTCTCCACTTGCAAAGATTATGGAAAAATGTATTCATAGACAACTCATGCACCACCTAATCCAAAATCGCCTTATGGCAGACACTCAGCATGGCTTCCGTCCTCATCACAGCACTACTTCAGCCCTCCTAGCCTTTACTAACACCATAAACCATAATCGCAACAATAATTATATATCCTCAGCCCTCTTTTGGATCTTTCCAAGGCATTCGATATGGTTGATCACCAACTTTAATCCACACCCTGCAAACATTCTGTCTAGATACTGGAGCCCTCCAATGGTTTCAATCCTACCTGAATGGTCAACAGCAGGCTGTCCTCTGGCAGAACAAACTCTCTAACCTTCTACCTAACACCCTCGGAGTACCACAAGGCTCTATACTAGGGCCCTTGCTGTTCTCCATCTTCATTAACGACCTTTATACTGTCATCCCAAAAGTCAGCTGTATCCAATATGCTGATGACTCTACTCTGATTTGCTCAGCCACATCTCCAGTAGAGTTATGGTCAGCTACCCAGACCTCCTTTAATACAATAGAAAACTGGCTTTCTGAACATCGTCTGATCCTAAATCCCAAAAAAACTAACATGCTGTTATTTTCACCAACACGTAGGTCTACCGCTTTCACCTTTACCATAAAATCAAATGATGTAACAATAATCTCCCCTGACCCATCTACAAAACTATTAGGTGTCATCATAGACAATAATCTCAAATTTGACCTACATGTTAACCAAACTATCAAAACCATCAATAAAAAACTAGGGTCACTTTACAGAATAAAAGCCTTCCTAACCCCTCCAGCTAAAATTGCCATAGCTCGCTCTCACCTTCTTTCAACCCTTCTGTATGCATCCCCTCTACTCTCGAATTTGAATAAGACTGTCCTTAACAAACTCTCAATTTGCTACAACCACATTGCCAGGTTTGCCACTGGGCTGCCTTTTAGGACACATCATTGCATCATTCTAAATCAGCTTGGTTGGCTTGAACTACCTAGCCTAATCCAGTATAACCAACTGATTATGGCCTATAAAATCCTCTATAATCCGGACAATACTCCTGCACTTAAAAATATTATCACCCCTATAACAATCCTAGACCGCTTCGATCCTCTAACAAACTACTAATTCAGACTAGCAAAATTAATAACACAGCCGGTGATTCTCTCTTTGCAAACTCTATAAGTAGATCCTGGAACTCTCTTCCAGCTGATATTACCTTACTTTCCACCTTAGGTCAATTTAAAACTAGACTCAAACAACATTTGTCACTTAACTGGCTATGTCAATGTATCAAGCCTGGCTAACTCGAATGTGTAAAAATCTGTTAACCAGTTTACTGTGTAATTTAATTTAATCCTGACTTGTGCTCAGGACTAACTGTAACCTGTGGAACTTGTTTAACTTGCTTACTTATGTAATCTCTGTAAATAGTCTGTTTGTAATATGTAATGCTGGTATTATGTAATGCTGTATCTGCTTACCCTTGGAGCTTTTCTCCCCGGGCCTCCGCTGAAAATGGACATGCATCCAGTCGGACTATCCCGGTCAACAAATGTAAAATAAAAATAAATTAAAAAATTATTATACCATCTAACTCTCTGATTCTGTTGCATATGTCTACACAGTGCATTTTGTTATTTGTAAAACATGCCTTAGTTAGGAACATCAATTATTGCAATTTCAGCTTCTGAGCAAAGGAAGTGAAGGGTTCCTGCATCTCCTAACTCCCAGGTCATGCTGCATATTTATCTACAGAACTGCATTTTACAATTTACAAACTACTGCAGCATTACTTTGCAAGATTAGGTCACTCCAGATGCACTCTGTAAACAGAAAATAAGGAGTTGATGATACTTTTTCTGAAAGGTAAATAAATAACTAACGGAATAGCCCATTAACTTTTCCAGTCCTAAGACTCTGTGAATAATTTTAGCTCTTACCACATTAGCTTTGCATGAAAATGCTTACTATGGCATGAGAGATGTGGAAAAGGATTATATTACAAAATAGAAGGGAAGTGTCACATCTGTGGTTATCTCAGGTCCTACATGAACTTTATAAATGACATACAAGCCCAGCTGAGCCTTAATCCGAGTCCTGGATTTTGACAAGCTTAGTTGTATAGGTCTACTTCAGTAGATCGAACTTTTACAAGTTCGAACCACATATGGCCGAGACCATATATTCGAACTTGTAAAAGTTCGAACACTGAAATAAAAACACATAAAACAAAAAAATCACAAAAGTAAACATCTATAGCAGGGGGCTACAGCCCCCTGTACCCCACACCCCCCTTACTTAAATATAACAAATCCAAGATCGCACTACATTGCGGAAATGGGAAATCTTCCCTTTCCGTTCTGTACGGGGATCTCCATTCAGTCCGATCGAACGTTTGCAAGTTCGAACATATGGTGTCGGCCATATGTGGTTCGAACTTGTAAACGTTCGATCGACTGAAGGGGACCCATATATATATATATATATATATATATATATATATATATATATATATATATATATAAAACGTGGTGGTGGTTGTTAAATAAATTGTTAAATCAGACTGTAAAAATCATTAGGTTTTTCAAAATGACAGACAGTAATGCAGGATGCTCAGATATCAAAACAGATATGCATTCATATTCTAATGATCATTAGGAGGCAAAAAACCATACACAAACATGTACAGAATTTTGACTAACTTTATTCAGGGAATACCCCTTACTTTATACCATTTACAATCAGCTTTTGCCCACCTCACTGACGTGGTCAGTGACAGGGTCTTTACATCACTATAATTCATAAGAAAATGCTGAGGTTTTACTTTTTGAAAAGTTTTTTCCCATGAGAATATTACAGCCTTGCAAAGCACCTGGTCAGTCACAATGTCTTTATGAAGATGTAGCTAATTCAAGGCTCTTAGATTAGTTCGAATACAATGGATGAATGTCTTTTTAATACATTTCTTTGTCTCTCTGTTCGCCAGCTGGATTTTATCTTCGGTAGTGTTTACAAGGCCATCCTCCTTGGTGGAAGCAGGAAAAAGATACACATGCAGACAGATTCATTACTTTCTAACTTTGCAAATAATATTTACTGAAAGACATGCCAGCCGAGCTGGCTACTGTCAGGGTCAAGTTTTAATCACACTGCAGCTAAGCTTCAAGCAATAATATGCAAGTTCATTTCTACTACCATTCTAGTAAAACAGAATTAAATGCATTACATATTATACTATTTTCAACCTTTGCTTCTTCAAATAGGTTTGAGTACATTTATTTATGCCTAAGCACACATTTTCCTAACAGTATATAGATGTCTGAATACATATTTTTCTAACAATATATATATGTCTGAATACATATTTTTCTAACAGTTTATATGTCTGAATACATATTTTTCTGACATTCTCCCTCCTGTTAATGCATTTCATTCTATTAGAAACATAAACAATATCATTTCATTTCTTAGCTTTTTCCCTTTGAGGACTTTCAGCTAAGCTAGTCATTTGTTTTATATTTCAGAAAAAGCATCATCTGAAATCAATCTTTTAATTTCAACACTTTGGTAAAAAGTTTTAGTAACAGATATATCAACACATTTTTTGATTAATCTTTTCATGCAGGGAATTCCACAGTAAACACATGCTCCTATTAGGAGTATACCCACACAAATAGCAATTAAAATGTTCAATAGGATGGAACCCCACCCCCCAAACAGATTCTGGAAAAAGTCCGTCAGTGGGTTTGGGCCTGGTTTAGTCATTGCTGATACTTGCTGAATTACCTCTAGGTGATTATTTGTCTCGTGACGATCCTCAGGGATAAAAGCACAGCATTCTTCTTCGTGTACCACCTCTTGCCGCTAGGGTGAAGTAAGGAGCCATTCGATTTTGTAGCACAACAGTTCTCATTGCATTCAGTTTATCAGTCACCAATTCTAGGGTGGAAAAAGTTGCATTACTCATGGCTTCTTGACAGCTTCCTCAGCTCCCAGATCGATTTGACTGCTCCATAGGCTGGTGGTATTCCTGCCCTGGATATAACACTGTTGCCCAAGTCCATATGAGTCAATTTACTTTTGTCTTTCACTGAATTATGGTCTTTTCAACCAGCTTCGATTTTACCAACTGGATTCACAGGTTTCTTAACTGGACCTTCAAATTTTCGAGCTGTTCCCTTACATTTCGTATCTAACCCAAAGGTAATTCTGCAGTATGTCTTATTGCTGGAACCAGATAAACCAAAAAGCAACTGCCGGACCAATTCTCAGGTAACCATTCATATGCCTTTTTCCCACAAATAAAATCATTACTTTGGTACTAATACGTGTTATCCCTGCATGAAACATTTTTCTATCTTTAATAGACAATTGCTTAGTTAAGACTGGATTGTCACGTACTGCATTTAATGTAGTTTTCATTGAACTCAGATATGAATTATAGTTAGTATCACAAACAGTACCCCCACTTTTGACTTTAATGTAACATTTATAAGACATTGTTATATTACCATTACTCCAGCCCACCTGGAGGTATCACTTTGTAGAAACATACAACTCCTTTTTGTGTGACAGGTAAAAATAAAGCTATTTTGTCCTGTGATCTCACAGTTTCTGTATAAAAACCTTTCCCAAGTCTCATTTTATCCCCAGAGGGACAGTGGACATTAACAGTCTTTTATATGCTGTTGGTATAGCTGTACAAACCCAGCAATTTGAAATGTTTATAGTCTCTGTATACACATGCTTCATGGCCAGGTATGTGTTAAAGTTTGGATGCCAGTCTATAAACAGTTCATCACGTCTTCTCACTTTCACTTGTGTGGTTGAGTGCAGGGAAAAACCACAATAAGAGAAAAATTGTCACACTTATAGTCAACAAATGCACAGTTAACAAAATAATTATGCAATAGTTCTTGGGTTGCTCTGCTTTTTTGTTTGCTTTACTCTTGGCCATTTTGCCCTTGTGTACCAGTCACAAAGTTCTTATTCATCTGAAAGTTCTTTTATCTGAAAAAGAGTTAAACTGCAAAACAGATTTATTTATTAACAGTTTTTATATAATTAGCTAATGAACTGTCAGCCTCCAGCCCTGCAGGCATGAGAGCTTTGCACTGAGGCACATAATATGCCCTTCCAAATACTACTTCAAAGGATTAAACCCTTTACATTTGTTACTGTTTTCATGCTCAGCAATGCTAGAGGTAAACAGCAAATCCAATTCTTCTGAGTCTCACTCATCAACTTCCTTCCTTCACATTTATTCAACTCTATGAAGTCCATACAAATAGTATGGAACGGATATGGTGGTGTAGGGAAACTCCCTTGCTTGTTTTTAAATGCTCCTTGTGCATGGTGCTTGTTACAAGTATGACAAGCTGCACAAAATTTTATTGTATATTTTATGTATCCATATATTTGCACAAAATTTTATTGTATAATTTATGTATCCACATATTTGGAATATTCTATTTACTAACTGTACCATCCCCCCTGTTGAGACATGGCTCTGCCCATGGCTCAACAAAGCTGCATATCTAAATAAATTAGACGGCAATATTGTTTTTTTCCCTTTGGAAATGTACAGTCCATTTTCAAAAATTGCACCTTGTTTTACCCATTTTTGTTTTTCTGCTTTTGTAGTAAGCATCTGCATTGTTTTTAACATGTCTCAATCTAAAATCTCAGAGGGTTGTAATTTCTCATTTAGAAATAAAGTTTCTGAGTCTGAGGCTGCTTGCTTTGCAGCTGCATTAGTTCGTGCATTACCTTTTGAAATGTTATCCTGTTGTTTTGTATGAGCTACACATTTACAAATAGCTGCTTTGGTAGGCAGCTGAATAGAGTCTAATAGCTCCAAAATAAATTGCGCATGATTAATAGGTTTTCCACTGGATGTAATCATCCCTCTATTTTCTTTATTGTTGTGCAAACACATGCACTGTAGAAAAAGCATACTGATTATCAGTATATATGTTTACTTTTTTGCCTTTTACCAAAATACATGCTCCTGTCAAAGCTACCAGTTCTGCTGCTTGAGCATACAAGTTGTGTGGCACAGTTTGTGCTTTTAAAATTTCAGTGTCTGTAACTACTGCATACCCCACCAGATTCTTTCCTGTAGGACCCCTTTTGCATGAGCCATCCACGTAATATGTCACCTCAGCATTTTTCAAGGGCATATCTGTAAGATCTTGTCTAGGTAAAGCTAACTGTTCATAGGAGGTTGACTCAGCAGTATGGTCATACATGAAAGATGTCTAGCAGGAGAAAGGTATGCAACCTTTTTTTTTTTTTTTTTTTTGTAGCAGAATTATTGCAACTGCATGAGGCATTCTCAATGTGAGAGGGTGGAACAACACTACTGAGGCTGAAGCCTGCACTGCCATTGCTGCTGCAACTACTGCTTGTACACAGTGAGGCAAAGATTGCACCACTGGGTCTAACTGTGATGAATAGTAAGCTATGGGGCATTGCTTATCCCCATGTTGTTGCTTTAATACTGATGTCATGTACCCTTGCTTACAATTTACGGTCTGAAAAAGACGTTTGTGATAACTTGGAAGTCTTAAAACTAATGAAGAAGCTATTAACTGCTTCAACCTGCAGAAAGCCATTTCTGCTTTTGTTTTCCATTGTAAAATAATTTGGTACCCAGCTTCAACAAAAATTAGTTGTACCTAAGAAAGACATTATTTCTTTCTTAGTTGTTGGTTTGGGTGCTTGCAAAATTGCTGTTTTTTTTTCCTTTTCTTTTTTTTTTTTCAAAGTTGTAACTTACTTTTGTTTACTTTGTCCTTGTATTACTAAAAAATTTTAATAATGCTACTGTATTCACCCTGCACTGCTGCTGGGTGCTGCTAGCAAGATGTCATTTACATAAAGTAAAATTTGACTACCTTCCGGTGGGGTAAACCCTGCCAGGTTGCTAGCCATTTTTTTTTTGCAAATATTATTGGGCTCTCACAATATCCCTGTGGTAGTCGAGTATATGTATACCTTTTACCCTGAAATGTAAATGCAAACCAATATTGACTATCAGGATGTATAGGTATTGAAAAGAAAGCATTGCTTATATCTACCACAGTAAAATACTTCTGTTGTGGCTTTAAATCATTCAACAAGGTATGTTGGTCTGGCACCGTAGGTGCTCTAGGTATTACTGCATTATTCACAGCTTATAAATCTTGTACCATCTGCCATTTCCTGTTTGCTTTTTTAACAGGAAATAGGGGTGTATCACATGGTGAATCAGGAGATTCTACCAGTATTTCTTTTTTTTGAGTAATGCTGCTATTATAGGCTTAATTCCTACTTCTGCATCCTTTCTCAAAAGGTATTGTCTTTTCTGTGGTCTAAAAGCTGACTTTGGGGTAATTGTAACTGGTCCTGCTGTTTGAATAAGCCCTACATCTAACTTGCTTGTTGACCACAGAGTTGTTGGAATTTTACACAAGGCCTCTTCTTTTTCTTTTTTTTAAATAAAAAATGCTAATCAGCTGTCCTCACTAGATTGCAAGTGTACAGCTGTATGTGTCTGTGTCAACCAATTCAGTTTTTGTTTTTGTATCCCTTGTCCTGACATTTTTAAATCAGTCTGTTTTCCCATTTTGTTACCTTTTTTTTCTAAGTCTGCCCATTTAACACTTTTGTTTTTTGTCAAGCTGACATGTGGCAGTCTATTGAACTTATACAATCTCATGAATTCCTGAGGTAATGAACAGCTTACTACACTGTTTCCCTCAGTATCCCAACATAAAGTTTGTAATATTAATCTGTCAGCAGGATTTTTTTTCTTTTTTTCTTTTGAACAATTCTTGATTATATTTGTTATCAGGTCCTGGTGTGCTACAGTAGTATAGAGTACAATGTAACAAGTGCTGCTGATTAGTGTCAAGGGAGGGTACCTTACTGATGGCTACGTTCATCAGTTCTTTGGTTACTGCCCCTGGACCAGTCATAACTAGGTCCTGGCTGTACCAATAATAGGCTTTACCCTCCGATCACACCACAAAAAAGCATTCATTTGTCTTTGTGCCTCCATACCCTGCATGGTAGGAACTACTGCTATGCCAAATATCTGCACAAGGTCTTTTTCCAGTAAGTTTACTGGATATTTTGCAGAAACTACAATTTTACTTTTCTGAGTCATACCTGAAACAGGGTCAGTTATTGCTATATTATGGGAGAGTGGTTCCCTGTATAGCTGTCCATTTGCTGCTTTTACTAATATATAATCAGGTGATTCAGAATGTTTTGGTAACTTGGAGGAGTGTATCAAAGTCCGTGACGCTCCTGAGTCACACAGGAATTTGACTTCCTTTCCCTCCACCAGAAGTGTCACTTCTGGTTTTGTATTTGCTAGGTAGAGCTCCAGGCTCAACAATGCTAAATCTAAAATTTTATTTCCATTTTCATCCTCTACATTTGTTTGTACTTCCTTTATTCCCTCTACTACATTTACATTTTCTTTTTGTTTATTAACCTTTCCTGATGATTTTTGGTTATTATCACTATCATATAGTCAGTCCTCATCTCCTTTATCTTCTGTCATTGCTTTCTTATTTTGTTTACAGTCCCTAGCTAGATACCCTTTTTATCTGACTGTAATACAAATACTTCAGCTCCGTCTTCAGCAGTGAAGACTTGTGCTTTTTTTTCTTCAGTATGTCCAGCATACTCAAGTAAGGCTTACAGCCTGCTTATTCGGTGATCTATCATATGCTTTGTAATAAAGCTACTGATAGGGGCAATGCAACCTTTTAAAAATGCATTTTTTTTTTTTTTAATTGTTGTTTAAAGCATTCTAATAATCTAGCATAATATCCATCTATTGTCTCATTTTCCTATTGTATGCATTAATTAATGCAAGTCCAGTCTGCTCTAAGTTTCCATTTTTCAGAGATTCTGTCTGTCAGACCTTTTACTCTGTTGTCTAAAAATGTTTCAGAATTTTCTAAGCTTCTGTTTTTTCTACAATTTGCTTCCTCAATCCACCTATGTGCTTGAGGTATGCCTAGTTGGTGCTGCTTTTTGCTTTTTTTTTTTTTTTTTGCCTGACGTCCTGCATCAGATTAAAGCTTGTTTAAGGAGTTTAACTAGTGAACGTTTATCTAGTTTACTATCAAATTCATAGTTGTTAACACATTTTGTATAATATCTCACATTATCTGCTTGCTGCAATTGCATATACTTCACATTATCCGTTAGGGGCGGATCTCATGATTTTTTAGTGCACTGATTTCCCATGTCTTAAAAAGACTGTTACGTAACCCTTCTCTTGTACCACGTGGTATCTTATTTCCCCATATCCACAGTAGTGTCTAGAATGACTGTTTACTTTGCTTTGTTATTCCCTGATCTATGACTCAAGATACAATACTTCACTATCTCTCTCCCTGCTATCACAAACCTTAGCAATAGCACAGTGTAACCTGGTCCCTGATCTAAAACAAAGACAAAGAGGGAAATTCTTCTTACCTGAGCCTCCCGCTTACCGCTGTTCTTCTTGGGGCCCAGTCTTCCGCTTTTCAGCCACAGATCAGAAAGTGGACAGCCTCTTTACACACAACAATTCAGTCGGAGGTCTTTTCACTTTAAGAAGAACCATTTTGTCAACTCCTCCTGTGTAGATTTATTACATGCACTCTGACCTGTAGCTTACCAAGGGAATTCCGGCTAAAGGACCAAAATGTTAAATAAATTGTTAAATCAGACTGTAAAAATCATTAGGTTTTTCAAAATGACAGACAGTAATGCAGGATGCTCGGATATCAAAACAGATATGCATTCATATTCTAATGATCATTAGGAGGCAAAAAACCATACACAAACATGTACAGAATTTTGACTAACTTTATTCAGGGAATACCCCTTACTTTATACCATTTACAATCAGCTTTTGCCCACCTCACTGACGTGGTCAGTGACAGGGTCTTTACATCACTATAATTCATAAGAAAATGCTGAGGTTTTACTTTTTGAAAAGTTTTTTCCCATGAGAATATTACAGCCTTGCAAAGCACCTGGTCAGTCACAATGTCTTTATGAAGATGTAGCTAATTCAAGGCTCTTAGATTAGTTCGAATACAATGGATGAATGTCTTTTTAATACATTTCTTTGTCTCTCTGTTCGCCAGCTGGATTTTATCTTCGGTAGTGTTTACAAGGCCATCCTCCTTGGTGGAAGCAGGAAAAAGATACACATGCAGACAGATTCATTACTTTCTAACTTTGCAAATAATATTTACTGAAAGACATGTGCCAGCCGAGCTGGCTACTGTCAGGGTCAAGTTTTTAATCACACTGCAGCTAAGCTTCAAGCAATAATATGCAAGTTCATTTCTACTACCATTCTAGTAAAACAGAATTAAATGCATTACATATTATACTATTTTCAACCTTTGCTTCTTCAAATAGGTTTGAGTACATTTATTTATGCCTAAGCACACATTTTCCTAACAGTATATAGATGTCTGAATACATATTTTTCTAACAATATATATATGTCTGAATACATATTTTTCTAACAGTTTATATGTCTGAATACATATTTTTTTGACAGTGGTGCTGCGGTAGCATTGTCACCTCACAGTAAGACGCAGTCTGGTTCAATTCTCAGCAAGAGCGTCTTCTGCGTGGAGACATGCATGAATGGGCATACCTTCATTGAAGGTTGTGCATCAGGCCTGGCAAGCTGGTACGTAAAAATCAACTGCCAGTCATTAGCGGACCGGAGTTCCGCTGTGGCGACCCCTAACCGGGAAAAGCCGAAAGACACAAACAATATATATATAGCTGTATAGATATATAGATATACATATATTAAAAGGGTCACACAGTTACACATTCTGTAATAACTGCAAGAAAAAAAAAACACCCAAGCTAGAGCTTTCACTGTGTGGTACCTTAAATCTCCTTTAATAGAAGCCCATTTGATCTATGCAAATGACCCATTAATGACATCAAGTGTTTCAGCTGCATGGCTTCTGAATGTACTTTTTAAGTCTTTATGGTTACATTTAGGCCAATAAAGCCAAACCCCACTAACTGTGGACATACATGTTTCAGCCTTTTTATTATCCTTGTCAGCAAAATATAAGTCGATAGTCTGGCTATACTTCAGAAACCCAGCAGATGCCCATAAAAATTAAGGTGTCTGCAAAATATCCCTACTAACATCCAAACCAAAGAGTAAAAAGGTCAAACAGACAAACCATTCAGTACTAACTGCAAGATAAACCCAGCCAGTCCAGATTTTTCACTCTGTGATATCTTAAACCTCCTGTAATGAAGGTCCATGGGATAGAATGACCCCTTAAGGACATCAAGTATTTCAGCTACATGACTTCTGAACGTCTATGACTTTTTTACTTTTTAAGTCTTTTTGGTTATATTCAAGCCAATAAACCCAAACCACACTAGCTGTGGACATGCATGTTTTATATCTATGTCTATATCTATATTAATATCTATATCTATCTATCTATACTATCTGTGATTGAACAATCAGAATAATGATGTTCGGGATATCAACATACAAGTCGAAACATAAAACACTGACACATTCTGCTTGTGCTCCATGGATTACCGTAAAGCGGGTTAAACCAACAGCAAGTGGTTTTTCAGGGGGCAAGCACCAGTGCACTCCCACACCCTGTGCTAATTATATACTAATGCTGAGATCCCACAAACTTCAAGGAAAGGGAAAATTCCTCTACCTCAGAACTGTCAGTCTTTTGCACTGTTGACCATCTGTTTCTGTCAACATTTTGGTCACTTGATCATAAATAATAAAACTATATATGTGTGTGTGTGTGTGTGTGTGTGTGTGTGTGTGTGTGTGTGTGTGTGTGTGTGTGTGTGTGTGCATATATATATATATATATATATATATATATATATATATATATATATAAGTTAAGTTCTTGATCTTTTCTGCTGTACTAACTACTAGCATCCTAGAAACACTCTGAGTGGCTAGAATTATTTTATTTGATGCACCACAAAATGGTCTGATGTGGACCTCATATTGTCATAATTTGATTTTAGCCAGCTCTCCTCCTTCCTACAAAATACTATGTGCCCCCATAGTACACCATTTTATTGGCATTTTTCCCTTCAGGATCTTCTCTCTATTCACGTTACAGTGGGAGTAGTCCAAATTGTTGTTGTGTTTGAAAATCACTGGAAAGTTTATTTTTTTACTATTTTTTTTGGCACTCAGCCAAGGATTCAGAAACATGACCTTTGTGAACATGGCCAAAAGGAAACATTATTTACCCTTCATGCTCGGCAAGCCTTAATGCTTACACATAAGGTCAAGTCATTGTGTGCGATGAGCAACTTCTAGTTGTGGCCACAGCACAGAACTAAAGCCAGATCATAGTAGATCACCTTATGGCCAGGTTAAAGTACAAACAGCCAAGGTAAACTTGGAATGTACGTGAGTACTTCTAGTAACTGTTGCGAGTACACACACTCAGATTACGTGGCATTAACAATGTTGATATTATATGCAGTAATATATATGTAGAGGAATGTTCCATTTAAAGGTCTGATATCATGGATGACTAAAGATAAAGCTGACGTTGCAGTATTATGAAAAATGCAGAGAGGGACAAAAGTCTGCAAAGGGAGTTTCCCCCAACAAAGCAGGGTGGCAAAACACAATGGGAAATGAGGTATGACAATACAGGAATACAGAATGATGTGAAAGTTAAACGGTTAAGGTGGGTTACAGTATGTATCAACCTGCACAATTCCGGACATCAGGGTATGAGCGGTGGACCTGTACTATAATGTGAATGTCATTAACAAAGGAAAATATGATGCCTTCAGGGAATTGAGCCATCAGTTCAGTCCACATGCCAGTATACGGGGGTGTCACTGAAGCAGTCAGACTAAAATGGTTCAGAAAACATACATATCAAGAAAACATAAAACTGATAATAAGAAAATAAAAACAGGCCTCAAGGGATTGTAATCTCTGTCCTTCCTAGTGATGTTAATGCTTTCTGTAACATTATTAAGAAACACTGGGGTATATTAAATGCATCTGATGAGTTGAGAGGTATTATAGCTGATACACCACAGTTCTCTTTAAGAAATAATGTTTCTTTAAAGAGATTCAGAGTGCATTGCTTGAGTTTTATAAGGTTTCTACAATGTTTTATGATGTAGGATGCACTATATACAAGAAAATGAAAGAAAGAATATATATTTGACATTAGTGTTTTATCTGGTTTTCTGATATTGAGAGGAGGATGTCATGTCATAAACTAGTTGTATATTAGGAAGGTGTGTCATGCTGTTGTCTGATGAAGTGATCTTTGTATCGTGAAAGCGCTTACCAGTTTTATATTTTTCTTGTTTGTTATTAAAGTGGTTAGTCTTCAGCCATGGTGGTCGTGCATTTATTTGCAAGTACACATATGATGCCTGACATTTCCTTAAAGATTGTGGGTACATACAGTATACATATATCTGTCAGGAACCAAATTTGTTTTACAGTCAATGCCGTCAACTCCGTGATGTCATTTTAGAGGGACAGAGAGGAATTCCTATGATGAGAGGATCATTTACTGTGGTTGTGTCTCATCAGTTTACAACAGTATTGTGACTGCCTGCTTTTCAATGTCAGCTTCAATTCATACTATTCATTACATTGCTCCCTACGATTTTTATTAGTGGCCATTTCTGATACATTTTATGGAATGTTTAAATGACAGGCTTGAAAATGTAGCTACGTTAATCGTTCTTTTCAAAATAACAACTGTCATAAATGTGAGAGAAATCTGACCCCTGTGATTAATAGGTGGCACTTGGAATGAGCTGTTTTGTATTTCATTAACAGTTTTTAATTCTGTAGCTTGAAATAGAATCTTTGATGTTGATCTACTTTCTCCCAACTCACTGACTGTTCTCACCAAAACACTGTATACAATGCAAAAATACTATAACAAAATACCAGAAGAAACATGCACTTTTACAGAAAGTACAGCATAGAAAAAATGCAAAGTCAAATAGTGATAAAAACTAAGAAGAGTTAAGCAAAAACATTTCTTTCTCTGTGGCACTCTGAGTTTGTTTAAAGGGAAAGACAATGTATACTAAGGAAAAAGTGGGATGTGTTTTCTTCTTTATTTACAACTGAAAACTAAGCTTGAAATATTTGCTTTTGTTCAAACTCTAGGTTCATTATTTATCAGAGGTGTGACACTGGCAATTTATGACTGATAAGACTAATTTAGGTGTTATTGTTTAAGAGCCTTTGTTTTCTTATTGGCTCTGTAGTTGGAATGTGTTACCTAACATAATTATTCTGCAACTTTTAGTAGCCTTCATGATGTAACAGATCATGAGACAAGCATGAATAGGTTCAGACATAAAACAAATGCAATAATTACTGAATGGTGCTTTTTCTGTGTCTATTGTGTTTAATATTTGTTTAAAGGGAAAGAAAATCTCTTTTTGGAAAGAAAAACTTGACATTTGGGTGGAGTTCTCATTTGATATGCACTGGTAGGAGAGATAGTAATGATGCAAAGAAGAGAAAGTCAAAAAGAGGTGATATATACAGTATTAACATGCAATATATTGATTTTCAGGGGACAAATACAGAACGAGAAGAAGCTAGAAATGAGAAAAGAGTCCAACTAGGTGTTCCTAGACTTGGAGAAGGCATATAACAAATTCCCAAGAGAGCTGATTTGGGTAGTCCTGAGTTGGTTCATAGTCCCAGAAACATTGGTAGAATTAGTTCAAGCTATGTGCAAGGACCCAGTGACTCAAAGAGTCATATTGTGAGTAATTGTGCATCAGGGTTCGGCTCAGAGCCGACTGCTGTTCATACTAGTGATGGACTACATTAGCAAACATGTCAGAGGGCATAGATCAACAAAGTTGTTGTATACAAATGATGGGGCATTACAGGTAGACTAGGGGCAAGAACTTCAGCAAAGGATAGGGGAACAGAATGCAAAAGTGAAAGCACATGCGATGAAACTGAGTACAGATAAGACAATTGTAATGGCAGCAAATGGAGGAAATCTGAAGAAGCTGAGAACTGAGATAGAAGGGAAGATAGAGGAACAGATTAACAGCTTCAAGTATATGTGAGGGGTAGCTGAGGAGAAGGGAATCCTGAATGAAGACGTCAAAGCTAGAATCAGAGGGGTTCCAACCAAATGGAAGAGAATGTCAGGTGTAGTGTATGACAGAAGAACGCCAAAGTAGCTGAAGAAAAGCTGCACAAAACAGTGGTGGAACCAGTACTACTGTATGGTACAGAAACATGGGCAGTAAAGGCAGAGCAGCTAAGGAAGCTAGAGGTGATGAAGTGCCTGAGATGGGTGACAGGATGCACTCTGTAGGACAGATGAAGAAACGGGGACATAGGAACAGAGGCAAAAGTAGCTCCAGTTGCAGAAAAGGTAAAACGAGAACAGAGTATAGTGGTTGCACATGTGCAGAAAACCAGAAAACAATCCAGTGGATAAGATTTAGGACAAACAGGAAAAAGGCAAGAAGAAATGAGGGCATCCAGCAAAGAGGTGGATGGATTGTGTGACAGATCTGTGGCATTCAGATATGAGTACCAAAGAAGGAAAGAGAGTGACATTAAATAGAGAGATGCCAACGGCTGACATGACACCAAGACCCCATGTAGAAAATTTGAAAAAGGGAGTTGATATGATAAAGAGGATGAATATATAGTGAGTGAACAACAGGCACATTAGCTACATTACAGAGCCATGTTGAAAACAGAAGTGTTTGATTTTGTTTGAATGGCGTTAAACAAGCCTGAAACTAAAAAATAATTAAAACTGTTGAGAACTGAAACTCTGTATGTTTATTTTGTGGCTGTCGAGAGTGTAAACCTCAGTGACAACTACCCACAGGCTACTAAAGCACAATTAAAATCCCACACTGCTGGCACCAAATAATGTGACAACACCCTAGTTAAACCCAGGGCAGTAACTAAGGTGCCTCAGTCCTCACCACTGTCTCCGCTAAGGAAGCAGGGATAGAACACACAATTTCCTCAAGGGTACACTGAGAATAGACCCCAAACCTGGGACTGAACTATTTGCTTCAATCCAGATCCCCAAATAAGTCTTCACACTATCCACTGCAGAGCACTGTGTCCCAGTTCTATGTATCTGACACACTCACTTTTAAATATTTGATAATCACACATACAAACACTCTTGGGAAATACTGACACAGATTTACCTGCTATGTGCTCTTTCCCAAATTACACGGTACTGAAATAACTAGCAATAGAAGAATTATTTTGTAGCCTAGCAGTTTGTTGTGGGTGGTACATTACTAACAGGTTTTGAATATGAACTTAATGAACTTGTATTCTGTAAATGGGTTCCTCATAAATAATGTAAAGTTCATGCAACCTCAGATGCCCTATATTGTATATTTATGAATCAGGGGTGTTGGGACACAGTCTCCACCTTGGTGGAACAGGAGGACATGGTCCACCATAAAAAGAGCAGTAGAGTAGAGTATACCTCTCATCCTCCCATGTGCTAAATGAGGAACACTGCCTCTCATAATATGGAACAAATGGGCAAAATGTGGAACACCTTCTAACAGCTTACTAACAACTTCGACTAAGAAGGTCACATGATTGTTAAGTGTGTTACTTTATAATTATAAAAATGCCTTTTCATGAATTAAAATGATTCAGTACTATTTACCATGGATATCGGTTAACAAAATCCAGACACTGAATGTGTGACAGACCCTTTCAATGTGGAACTTTGAGAAACATGGACATTTTAAGTCCCAAAATGAGGAACTTTCCTCATAATGAGGTAAACTTGAGAGGTATGGAGTAGAGCCTTTTTCAGGACAGCAGTAGCACCTTTCTTTAGTAGATTCAAACTCCTCTCCAGACAGAGGCAAAAAATCAGACTGATCCATGGACACTAAAGGTGCAAGAGAGTGACCTTACCTCCAGTGCCACCATACCTATGCCATGCACCCTATTTGGGATTACTGTCCAATCAAATCTGCTCTTTCAGGTACATAAGTAAGGAATTCTTATGCCATCTAACTCTCCCATTCTGCTGTATTTGTCTACACAGTGCATTTTGTTATTTGTAAAAGATGCCTCAGTTAGGAACATCACTTATTGCAATTTTAGCTTCGGAGCTAAGGAAGTGAAGGGCTCCTGCATCTCCTGACTCTCAGATCCTGCTGCGTATTTGTCTACACAACTGCATTTTACAATTTACAAACTACTACAGCATTACTTTGCAAGATTAGGTCACTCCAAATGCACTCTGTAAGCAGAAAATAAGGAGTCAATGATTTTATTTCTGAAAGGTAAATAAATAATGGAATGGTCCTTTAACTTTTCCAGTTCTAAGACTCTGTGAATAATTTTAGCTCTTACCACATAAGCT
Organism: Protopterus annectens; assembly: GCF_019279795.1. NCBI lineage: Eukaryota > Metazoa > Chordata > Ceratodontiformes > Protopteridae > Protopterus > Protopterus annectens. Next base: position 1,539,804,241 of record NC_056725.1, on the reverse strand, counting down.
TTGCATGAAAATGCTTACTATGGCATGAGAGATGTGGAAAAGGATTATATTACTAAATAGAAGTGAAGTGTCACATCTGTGGTTATCTCATGTCCTACATGAACTTTTTAAATGACATGCAAGCCCACCTGAGCCTTAATCTGAGTCCTAGATTTTGACAAGCTTAGTTGTACAGGGATAAAGATATAAAAGAGGACCACTGTGGTCAAAAAAATTGAAATATATATATATATATATATATATATATATATATATAGATAGATAGATAGATAGATAGATATAGCTGTATAGATATATAGATATATATAAAAAGGGTCACAAAGTTACACATTCTGTAATAACTGCAAGAAAAAAAAAACAGCCAAGCTAGAGTTTTCACTGTGTGGTATCTTAAATCTCCTTTAATAGAAGCCCATGGGATCTATGCAAATGACCCCTTTATGACATCAAGTGTTTCAGCTACATGGCTTCTGGATGTACTTTTTAAGGGTTTATGGTTACATTTAGGCCAATAAAGTCAAATCCCACTAAATGTGGACATACATGTTTCAGCCTTTTATTGGCCTTGTCAGTAAAACATAAGCTGATAGTCTGGCTATATTTCAGAAAGAAACCCAGCAGATGGCCATAAAGATTAAGGTGTCTGTAAAATATCCCTACTAACATCCAAACCAAAGAGTAAAAAGGTCAAACAGACAAACAATTCAGTACTAATTGCAAGAAAAACTCAGCCAATCCAGACTTTTCACTGTGTGATACCTTACACTTCCTGTAATGAAGACCCATAGGATAGAATGACCCCTTAAGGACATCCACGTTTTTCAGCTACATGACTTCTGAATGTCCATGACTTTTTTTACTTTTTAAGTCTTCTTTGGTATATTCAAGCCAATAAAGCCAAACCACACATGCATGTTTTATATCTATGCATATATATATATATATATATATATATATATATATATATATATATATATATATATATATATATATATATGTATATATATATATATATATATATATATATATATATATAATGTATATCAATATCTTGTCTGTGATTGAACAATCAGAATAATGATGTTCAGGATATCAACATACAAGTCAAAACATAAAACAGTGACACATTTTGCTTATGCTCCATGGATTACCTCAGAGCGGGTTAAACCAACTGCAAGTGGTTTTTCAGGGGGCAAGCACCCCTGCACCCCCACACCCTGTGCTAATTATATACTAATGCCGAGATTGCAGTCTCCAAGAAAAGAGAATATTCCTCTACCTCAGAACTGTCAGTCTCTTGCACTGTTGACCATCTGTTCTTGTCAACATTTTGATCGCTTGATCATAAATAATAAAGTTATATGTGTGTGTGTGTGTGTGTATATATATATATATATATATATATATACATACTTCTGTGTGGAGGCATACGTGAATGGGGCGTGCCTTCATTGAAGGTTGTGCATCAGGGCTGGTAACCTGGTATGTAGAAATCCACTACCAATAATTAGCGGACCAGAGTTCCACTGTGGCGACCCCTAACCGGGAAAAGCCGAAAGACACAAAGCAAATATATATATAAGCTCTTGATCTTTTGTGCTGTACTAACTACTAACATCCTAGAAACACTGAGTGGCTAGAATTATTTTATTTGATGCACCACAAAATGGTCTGATGTGGACCTCAAATTTTCATAGTTTGATTTTAGCCAGATCTCCTCCTTCCTACACAACACTACGGACCCTCACAGTACACCATTTTATTGATATTTTTCCTTCAGGATATTTCCTCTATTTACGTTACAGTAGGAGTAGTCCAAATGTTTGGTGTGTTTGAGAATTACTGGAAAGTTTATTTTTACAATTTTTTTTTTTGGCACTCAGCCAGGGATTCGGAAACATGACATTTGTGAACATAGTCAAGCCAACATTATTTACCCTTCATGCTCGGCAAGCCTTAATGCTTATTACCTACACATAAGGTCAAGTCATTGTGTGCGATGAGCGACTTCTAATTGTGGCCACAGCACAGACCTAAAGCCAGATCATAGTAGATCACCTGATGGCCAGGTTAAAGTACAAACAGCCAAGGTAAATGTGGAATGTACATGAGTACTTCTAGTAACTGTTGCAAGTACACACACTCAGATTAAGTGGCATTAACAATTAACAGTTAACAGTCAGACTAAAATGGTTCAGAAAACACTCATATCAAGAAAACATAAAACTGGTAATAAGAAAATAAAAACAGGCCTGAAGGGATTGTAATCTCTGTCCTTCCTAGTAATATGCTCTATAGCAAAGCATCATCAAGGGGAACCACTAAAGCAATCAGACTGAACAAAGGTCATAAAATACATATATAAGGGAAATGTAGCACATGAGTGACTGATACCAAGAAAATAAAGAAAGGCCTTAAGGGGTTGAAACCCATATCATCTCTAATGAGAGCTTTCATAGAAATGCATTAGCAAGGAGAACCACCAATTAAAATAAATTATTATAAAACACATATCAGGAAAATGTAGCACATTTGCAGACTTCAAAGCAAATAGTGTAAAACAACATACAACACCTGGAGAGTTCAAATACCCCGCCTAATGCATTGATACAGTAAAAACAACTTCACGATATCCTGAGCCATTGAAGCAGTTAGAATTAAGTGTATTAGCTTAACTGTACTGCAAAATGGCATGTTTATGTGCAGCAGGTCACATGACCAATTAGTGCATGACAAGGATTTGTCTTCAATTTTGCCACAGAATGTAGAGTACCATTTCTCTGTGACTATATATGGGTATGGGCATTGCTCTTTTTCAAATGTTACACAATGTATGACTGCAAAAGGGTGATTTTTTATAATCCTCTTGTGGATGTGTGTGTGCTGTGTTTGTCCATTTTTTGACCGAACTAGAGGTTGGAAATGGGAGCACAGAACAGAAATTAAAAGGGGAAGCAAGCAGAGTGTAGAACACAAGGTGAGCCAAAAACGAATGAGCAAGATGGAGGAGGGGTAGGGGCATATCTCTCAACTTTTTAGCTCAACAATGGTAGACCAATCCACAAATAAATTTGGTTAGAAAGTGCCAAATTCCCTAACATAATTTATAACCTGATGACAGGTTGTAAATATTTCAGGGCAGTGTGGAATACATAGCAAGAAAGGGTAAATATCACTAAACTGATACAAACTCGTGCCTTAGTCAGTTATACTCTTTGAGTGATACCATTAGCTAGACACACCACAAAATCATTCATATGGAAAGTGTCAGTATAACATATTTCAAGGTAATGGAACACATTATAGCAAGAAAAGAGAAACAGTCTTAAATGGATTTGAACACAAGCGTGCAGCATTCTTATTCCCTGGACCAGGATATTAGACAGGCATGCCTCAAAAGCACTTGGTGGAAAGGTGTCACGAAAAACGCACAGTAAGGGAATGGAATACAGAATATTGTAAATCTGCATACCATCCCTAGGGCATTAAAACCCTTCATCTAAAGCACTGGAAATGGAAAGATCACATCAGGACTACAGTGAGCCATGAAACTGAAAGCATTATCTTGATTTCATATTTGCTTGGTGACGTGCACCTACACTCCTCATTTGTGCAAGTAATGGCAATATTGTTTGCACGTGTCAAGCATTTGTCATCATTTTCCATAGGATGGGAAGTGTTATTTCTCTGGGGTTATATATGGGTATTAAAATTGCTTTCTACCAACTGTTATGTGATATATAACTGCAACCTTTTCAAGCCTTTTTTTGGCATTATGTGCTGTGTTTATCTACTTCTTGACCAGATTAAAGGTGTGAGTATGTGACAGAGATGAAAGGGGGGATGCAAGCAGGGGGTAGAACACAAGGTGAGCAAATAATGAAATACATGCTCTACAATCATGCCATCTTGAGATGATTAATTATGGGATGGCAGTTCTCTCATTCCTAATCTGTTATGTAAACCATGGGTGCACAGAGCTGGCCACAAGTGCTGAGGCATGTGCAGGGCATTGTGTAGTTATTTTTACAATGTTTATCAGGTTTGCTCATCCCCAAAATTGAGCAATTCAGAAAAATAATATGATAAGCCTTAATTAGCATAATGATCATACCCAAAGGGCTGAGTCTACAGTACACATATGATCCACAATGAAAGAAGGCTACTCAGATAAAGGCCTAGCACTCGAAAACGGAAACAAGTATATGCAAAAATATGCATGACCACGACGGCTGAAGACTAACCATATTAATAACAAACAATAAGAATATAAAACTGGTAAGCACTTTCATGATACAAAGATCGCTTCATCAGACAATAATCAGCACGACACACCTTCCTAACATACAACCAGTTTATGACATCACATCCTCCTTAGATCTCTCAATATCAGAAAACCAGATAAAACACTAATGTCAAATATATATTCTTTCTTTCATTTCCTTGTATATAATGCATTCTACTTCATAAAACATTGTAGAAACCTTGTAGAACTCAATCAATACACACTCAAGTCAAATACTGCTATAAGCAATAAACGGCATCAGTGTGGCAGTGGCCGGGCTTTCAAAGTCAGTTTTAAAGAAACAGTTTCATTTAAGCCCAGAAACTTATCCTCTCATAAATATAAGATCCAGACTTGTTCTCTTGCTTCTGTCTTATTCTTAAGGACCCCACCCTAATATTGGTATCTACAACCTCGAGAACTAAAAATTTAAATCTATGATGACTGCCCTCGGCTTTTATACGATGGGTTAGCACATTATTCTGCTTATCCTTTCTGATATCCCTTATATGTTAAAGAATACACTCCTTAATAGAGCAATAGGGTTTCCCTATATAAAAATGTAGCATGTTGTACAACGTGAAAAGTATATTAAATTCCTAGTTCTACAATCAGCATAAAATATACACTCAATCAAAAAAGCTCCAGTTGCAGAGAAGGTCAAAGAGAATAGATTATGGTGTTTTGAGCACGTGCAGAAAATCAGAAGACAATTCAGTGAAGAAGATTTAGGACAAACATAAAGAAGGCAAGAAGAAACGAGGGCATGCAGTAAAGAGGTGGATGGGTTGTGTGACAGAAGATATGTGGCAGTCAGATATGAGCATCGAAGAAGGTAGGAGAGTGACATTAAATAGAGGGATGCCAACGGTTGACATGACACCAAGACCCCATGTAGAAAATGGGAAAAAGGGAGTTGATGATAATGAATGAGATGAATATATACTGAGTAAACAACAGGAGCATTAACTACCTTACAGAGTCATGTTGAAAACAGAAGTGTTTGGTTTGATTCAGAGGTGAACTACAAACTTTTTCCTTAAATTGTTGTAAGGAAACACTGGAGCAAATGGCTGAAGGAAGATTATTCCAGAGGTTTGGACAATGTATGGAAAATGTATGTTCAGAAGTAATTGTGAAATATGGAGGTCTGATATAAAGTAGTAACTTTACAAGCTCTAGAGTGACATCAACAGAACTTGCCAGAGAGACAGATTTGTCTCACAGAGGTTGCCTCACCTTCAGAACAAGCTTCCTATTAATGTTAAACAAAGCCTCTCATTGGTCCTATTTAAACATAATTTGGATGATTGGAGGGGTAACTGGAAATTCACCCCAGGGGTTCCACCTGTGTCCTTCTTGGACAGGGCCAATAAGTGCTGATTTTAGTGTCAGCTTGAACCAGACACCCTTGGGAATATGGGTTGAACTTGGCTAGGCTTGTAAGGGCCCTGGCGCCATTAGCCTACTAACCTCCTATGATCCTTTGAAGAGTGTAAGCAGTGGATGAGGAAGAGCTTTACAGAAAGCTATGGACAACCGCGGGCTGTGATAGATATGTAGATAAGAGTGAGAAGGACTAGGTCAGCTCTTTAAGGAAAAGGAATCCAGTTAGCGCTATGTACAATGCCAATGATATCCATTTTCTGGAGGCATGAGATGAATCTGCAAACGTGCTTAGCCAAACCCAAAATTCAAATAAATTACATTTCAAGGAGTAACCTAGAAGGGAGAGGTGGTCCTCTAGCTGTGGCTGTAGTATGCTTTTGCATACTGCTGTGCATGCTTCATGTTTAAGAAACCTGGAGATGCTCCAACATACACTGACTGTCTTGTTGATTTTCTTTTTCTTTTTAAGGAGGTTTGCATGTAATGTCATTGTCTGAGAGGGGTCATCTGTGATGCCTAGATCCCTGAAGTATAAGTAGACTCAGTCACTCTGGTATTAAAGGTTAAAGATGAAGTAGGCAGATGGAAGGAGTATTTCAAGCAGCTTCTGAATGAAGAAAATCACACAAAAGCTGTAATGCCCCAGAAACAGCCTACAATGAGAAAAGAAGAAGAGTCCACCCTAGAAGAAGTAAGAACAGCACTAAGGAAAATGAAGTCAGGCAAAGCAGCAGGCTCAGATATGATAATGATGTTGGGTGAGATGGGGAGAAATGGATCCTGATGGCACTAATAGCAATGTGGAGAGAAAGGCGTATCCCAGATGACTGGTAAATAAGCATACTTGTACCAGTGTACAAGAACAACTGTAGGGAGTACAGAGGCATCAAACTCCTATCACATTGCATCAAAGTTCTGGAGAGGGTGATTGATAAACAGATATGCAGAGTAGTAGAATGTAAGATGGGAGATGAGAAGTTCAGATTCAGATCAGGATGCAGCACAACTGACTTGATGTTTGCAGTGAGACAGTTACTTGAGAAGAAGCTAGAGATGAGGAGAGAGTCCAACTGGGCATTCCAAGACTTGGAGAAAGCATATGACAAGGTCCCAAGAAAGCTGATGTGGGCAGTACTATGGTGGTTTAAAGTCCCAGAAACATTGCTAGAATTAGTGCAAGCTATGTCCAAGGACCCAATGACTCAAGTACGAACAGTATTTGGCCTCACAGAGGAGTTCTCAGTGAGAGTAGGCATACACCGGGGTTCAGCTCTGAGCCCACTGTTGTTCATACTGGTGATGGACTACATTAGCAAGCAGGTCAGAGGGGACAGATCAACAAAGCAGATGTATGCAGACGATGTGGCAGTACAGGCAGACTCTGAGCTAGAACTGCAGCAAAGGAAAGGAGAATGGAATGCAAATCTGGAGGCACATGGGATGAAAATAAGCACAGATAAGATGGTTGTCATGGCAACAAATTGGGGAAATCAGAAGAAGCTGAAAATAGAGATAGAAGGGAAGATAGTGGAACAGGTAAACAGCTTCAAGTATCTGGGAGGGGTGGTTAACGAGAAGGGAAGTCCGAATGAAGAGGTCAAACCTAGAATCAGAGGGGCTGCAGCCAAATGGCATAGAGAGTCAGGTGTAGTCTATGACAGAAGAATGCCAAAGAAGCTGAAAAGTAAGGTTTATAAAACAGTGGTGCGACCAGTACTACTGTATGGTACAGAATCCTAGTCAGTAAAGGCAGAGCAGATGAAGAAGCTAGAGCTGATGGAAATGAAGTGCCTGAGAAGGGTGGTACGATGCACACTGTGGGATAGACGAAGAAATGAGGACATAAGAGCAGAAGCTAAAATAGCTCCAATTGCAGAAAAGATCAAAGAGAAAAGATTACGGTGGTTTGGACATGTGTAGAAAAGCAGATAAAGATCTGGTGAGAACATTTGGGACAGACAGGAAAAAGGTAAGGGGAAGCGAGGATTTCCAGCAAAGAGGTGGATCAATTGTGTGAAAGATCATCTGTGACAGTCAGGCATGAGTGCTGAAGAAGGCAGGAGTGTGGCACTGAATCGAAAGAGGTGGCAACAGATAACATGATACCCCGACCCCATGTAGCAAAAAAAAAATGAGAAAAAGGGGGCTGATGATGATGATGACAATGAAATATGAACTGCTTTAGCCTGCAGTGGTGCTGAAGAGCATGAATTTAGCTTTAGAGGGATTACATGGAAATTACTTGGAGAAGAGGACATTCTGAAGTTGGTTGAGGATAGAAAAGAAGTTCTTTAATTATTGGCTTAAATTTAGTATTTGATTTAAATACGACTGTGTTGTCTGCAAACATAAAATGTTTTAAGTCTTTGAAAATTAGTGAAGGTTGCGTATAAGAAGAGGGAACAGAATGTACCCCAAGAAGGAATCTTGGGAAACTCCACAGGAGAAGGCATGTGTGGCTGAAAGGGAGCTACCCCTTTTTATCTGAATACATCTATTGGTGTGTTAATTGTGAAACCAGCCAAATGGTGAGCCCCCAAAACTTGAGAAGTAGAGAATTTTAGGAATACGCTGTTACTAACAGAATCAAATGCTTTTGAGAGTTCAACAAATAGGGTTCTAAAGATAGCCTGTTTAGCTCAGGCAAGGTTAACTAGAGATGTAATAATAATGCAAACCTTAGTGAATCCACATTGGTTAGGAGAAAGGATGCAATATTTGTATAAGGCCTCAGTTATTTGATTTTAGGCAGCTTTCAAGAGTAACTTCATTAAGTGAGGGAGAAGAGAGATATACTCTTAGTCAGAGGGTTTTGTAGGTAAGGAGATTTATAAAATGGGAAAAGTAACGTCCACTTTCCATAGGATGCGGAAAGTGTAAGAAGCTGGAGACAGATTGAAACTATGTCCATAAATGTGCTCTTTATATGTTTTAATAAACCCTGAATATAAACCAACAATACCATGACTGCCCCAGTTGGGTAGTACATCAATTAGTTGTTCAATTTATTTAAAGTAATCAGATAAGTTAACTTATATGTGAAATAAACAATTAAAAGTCATTAAGGAGTCCATTGGCTCTGTGGCCCAGAGCAATAACACCCTAATGCGATCCAGATGACCAAAGTTCATTTAGTGTCTCAGGCTCTGAAACAGCCAGGGAGAAAGAGTGTAAACTTTATCAGCATGCCTACCCAGCAGGGGGAAATGTCATTCCAAGTGAAAGAAGGGGACCATTTCCCCAAGCAGTTCATCTGTTGAGGAGAGATGTGCGATGGCCACCAAAGTGTGTGTGTGTGTGTGTGTGTGTGTGTGATGGGTGACTGTCATGCTTTGTGTGGTAGCTCTCACTCTACTGGAGAATGGACAGACAACCAAGGCATTGGCTCAATGGTTGCCAGACATGGGGGTATAAATAAGATCACCATAATCCTTAACATCAGCTCCTCTTTTTTTCATTTTTACCTGGTCAAAGTGTGATTCAATTGTCACTATTTCTCTTGATTCAGAATCACTCTCCTATCTTCTTTGACAGTCATGCCTGTGTCAGATCTTCCCTCATACAATCCATCTGTTGACTGGACATCCTTGTTTTTTATTGCCTTCTTCCTCTCTTTCTCCCAGACATGCTTTATCTTCTGCTTTTGTGCACATGTGACTGAACCACCACAATTAGTTTTCCTTGACATTCTCTGCAACTGGAGCTACTTTGGTTCTGCTCTGATGTCTTTATTTTTCATCTATAAGCAAAATATAGAGAAAAAGTCATTAAGGAGTTAAAGTTCACATGCAAGCAACTCAGATCCTGAAAAGTGAAGCAACTGCAGAAATATAATCCTAGGGATTCGGACAGAACCCCAGCACTGGCAGTAAGACCTACTGCAAAAAGAGACTGTTTCCATGATGCAGTAATTTATGGCTCAGAGACACATTAGCCACAGTGAAGAAAGACCTCATTATTAGCTAATTTACATGCCTCTGAATTGCCCTTAACTACCACAAATGCAAATCAGTATTGTAGGTAATACTGGTCGCCCATGCATTGTGTTGACTGACACACACACACACACACACACACACACACACACACACACACACACACACACACACACACACACACACACACACACACGCACACACTTACATGTGCATATACACACACACACACAGCCCCACCTCCCTGATTTTACTTACAGGCACACTCACTGATTAACCCATATAGCCACACACACAAACACAAACCTACCCTATCCCCTAACTAACCCTCCTACTGTGACCTCCCAGGCAGACATGCACTTACACATTCACTCACACATGCAGCCCCACATATACACACACACACCACTGAACACTACCTGTCTGGTAAACCTTCTGGCAATTACCTGTTCCATGATAAATGAGAATGAACTTTCAGCATTGTTTATTAACATGAGCAGCCATGTTACTTCACACAACTGAGCAATGCAGAAATGCCTTACTGTAGGCAGTTCCACAGTGAAGCACATGGCTAATTAGCATATGCATCTAAAAGCAATGCTCATTAGCTTTTCTTGCAACCATGGAGATAGGCCACGGAGGTACTGCATGTCTTACTGCTAAAGCACAGTGGTAGGGCTGTCTGCGAATTCAAAATGGTTACCTCAAGGTGTATGCTTTGTGTACACTTTGTGATACCCTTTCAGAATTGGCCCCAAAAGAGATATTTCTTGTATCTCTTCATTATAAAACTCTCATACGTACATTCCTTCATACATGCATACACAAGCACACATAGATATAGATACAGATACAGATATAAGCAAATAATGGCAAGAACTACATATTCCAAAAAGCCCGCCCTACCAAATCATATACACCCTATCTCCCATTAGCTCATCCAAAAATCACATTTAAGGTATCTAAGGAAGATGCTTTGCTAACATGCTTAGGTAGAGTGCTTCAGATAGGCACAATCCTTTATATGAACCAATTAATTCTCCCAACAGCATGACACTAATTTTGTCCCATAGTTTGCTGAAAGCATTCGAAAATGCAATCGCAGGCAACTTTATTTAAACCTAAATAGCTAACTAAAACCTCATAGCATTTTATTTATTTTATGTCTGTTGACTGGGAATGGCCAGCTAAGCGCAGACCATTTTTAGACTAGGGTCCTGGGGAGAAAAACTCCAAGAAGAAATAAAAATGGCAAGTATCAAGTTTGTTGTATTTGCAGAGGTCTATAGCAATAGTACGAAAACATAACACGTAAGAGAGCACAAAGTATCAGTAAAGTACAAATATTAGAAAAGAGAGTAGTACAGTTTAGTGTGTGTGTGTGTTTATATGTATATATATATATATATATATATATATATATATATATATACATATAGATCTAGGACTCTCCATCGAACACATGTTTCACCAAAATGTAAACCACTGAACACACTTTCACAAAAGTGCATTTATCAAAAATGCACTTTCACAAAAAAAAAAAAATATATTAAAAAATAAAACACTACTCACGTTTATGCAGAGGGGCAAGCCCCCCCCCTGCACCACCCCCACACTCCCCCAACTTTAATATTCCCACTCTGTGATCACACTACAGTGTAGAAAAGGGAATATTCCCTTATCCCCACTGCACCGCGATCTAAGCAACAGTTTGTTTAGTCGTACAATCTATACCATACATTGATGTACAACTAAACCTACATGCAAACAACTGTTTGCTTACTTACCTTTTGGCGAAAGTGCATTTTCAATAAAATACACTTTTGCAAATTTGAGCTCGCTCATTTACATTTTGGTGAAACTTGTGTTCAATGGAGAGTCCTAGATCCATATATAGATATATATATATATATATATATATATATATATATATATGTATGTGTGTATATATATATATATATATATATATATATATATATATATATATATATATATATATATATAAACATACATGGATTAAATACAAGTTGTCGAAAGAGAACTTGTCAAACAGGGAAATAAGCTGGTGCAGCTGATCGAATGTACCAACTTTTTTTCTGTTTGAGATTGTGGTACAGTGGGGATTGGAGAATTTGCCTTTATGGTATATATAATTAGTAGGAAAGGGGGGTAGGAGGCTTGCCTTCCTGCAAAAGCAGTATTTTTTCATTTTCAATAGGCTTACACTTACCCCAAACTGAAAAGGATGAGCACAGCAATTTTACTCTGGGATAGGAACCACCATCACGACAAACTAAACAGAAGCAAATCAAACCCACCCAAGTGGGGGGCTTCACCCCCACACCCTCCCTAATTAAATATACCAACTCCAAGATCCCACTACAGTGGGGAAAAGGGCAACGTTCACCATGGTGGACAAGTGCTTCCATTCCCAGGGCAAAATTCTGGTGATCCAGGTATTCGTGAAAGCAACTTTTCATCAAAGTCATCTCGTCCTTTTAAGTTCCAGGTAAGTGAAAATTCGATGATGTAAAGGGGATCCGTATATATATATGTGTATATATATATATATATATATATATATATATATATATATATTCAATAGAAGAGATTTTAATAAAAATAATCATTAGCATATTACACCAAATAAATGATTAGCGGTACATATATAAATTGAACAAAAGTATTGAGAAAGTTGACAGTTCAACAACATTAAAGTCAATCTGAAGATGCATGACAATAGGTCCTATGATACTTCCTTAGCTCACATTTAAAAATATGCTTAGCAGGTATATGCCCGAGATGATCAGTGCATTACAAAACTGCTTTATAGGTTTGGGGACACATATGAAATTAGCAGATGAGGACATAGTGTTATGCTGAAGATCCTAGCCCTGAGCAGCATTCTACCATCACCCAGAATAATACCACAGAACAAGCAGAAAATGATTGATTTCAACAATTGGCTAAGTTTCTGGTGTCATTCTAAGGGGATCTAGTATCTGTCTGCCTGGGATGACATGATTGACAGACCTTGATGGTTTGACAGAGATGGCCTGCATCTGTCATCCTGGGCTTCCGGATACTGGCCAAGGCTCTTGCCAGCTCTATAGTGCCTTTTTTAGGTGGGGTTCCAAAGACCAAATTACCACCATAACAGCTACAAACAAATGCAATCTGAGGGTCTTGCTGCTCAATGCTAGAAGTCTAAATCTCAAAATGCACTCGCTCGAAGCACTCCTTAAAATGGAGAACATCAACATTTGTGCTGTAACAGAGACCTGGTTCAAGGCAGCAGGGAGCACCCCTGCACTACCAGGCTATAACTCATTCTACACCTTTTGGCCCCAGAACTTGGACCGAAGCTCCAAAGGCGGTGGTGTTTCCATATTCATAAAGGATGCGCACACCTCCAGACTGATAGCCCAACATAACGCATCAGAGATACTTCAGGTGCAGCTAACATTGGGTAAGACAGCGATTCAGGTCGTAGCCTGTTACACCTCCCTAATCATGTCCCATGACACTCACTCCATGTTCCTAAGCACCCTGGAGAATATTAGGGGCTAACCTAAGACTCTCATACTGGGCAACTTCAACTACCCCTCCATTAACTGGGAGAACTACTCATGTACCAATACACTTGCCGAATGTTTCCTGAAATTCATTAATTCCAATGCCCTGGACCAGCTCGTTCTTACCCCCACTAGAGGCAGCAACATCCTTGACCTGGTCGTTACTAACATGGGCAACTATTGCTCTACACCAATAGTCAATTCCTCCCTGGTTAGATCTGACCACAAACTAATCACCTTGGAAATCCACATCACTCCCACAACCATAAAGGTAACCACCATGAAAAACTTCTAGAAAGCTAACTTTGGGCTCCTAAGAACAGAGGTGGCTAACTTCACAGCACCCATGCAAATGGAGAACAGTTGCATGACCGCCGAATCATACACCAATGCACTGTACGAACATGTACACAAGTGCATGGATCTCACCATAACAAATAGAACCAAGATGCTCTCCTGGTGGCCACCTCCCATAAACAAACTCTACAACAGAAGGAGGAAACTGATGTGGAATAAGGTGAAGTCCCAAGACTGGAAAAACTTCCTTATCAGCCTCAGCAAAAAGTTGAGATCCCTCATCATATCCTCTAAAGCTAGCTATAAAAACAGAATTGCAGCAGATAGTAAAGACAACCACAAGGCCTTCTATAGTTATGTAAAGAATTTCCATGGCAATACCCGGATTTGCTCTGAGCTACTACGCAATGGTACCTCCTATACCGAGCCAACAGATATTGCTAATATACTGGCTAACAGATTCAGTGCCAACTTTACCCCTCTCTCCCACCCCAAAGGACTAATCACAATACCAGTAGATTGCCAGGCACCTAGTATTACTGCTGCACAGGTTAAAACAGCATTGTCGAAGGCCAAAAATACAGCTTCTATGGGACATGACAATATCCCTGGGTGTGTTCTATATGAACTACAGAGTGAACTGGCACCTCACCTGTGTGCCCTGTTCAATCACAGCCTCACCTCAGGCTTTGTCCCTACAGAATGGCACACTGCTATAGTCATCCCTCTCCACAAAGGAGGAGTGACTACAGACCCTGGGAACTATTGCCCCATTAGCCTGACAAGTCTGATATGCAAAGCTATGGAAAGCATCATCATGGACCTAATAAACAAGGATATAGGGAAGCTCCAAACTCTTGATCCCACACAGTTTAGTTTTGTGATGGGTACATCATGCCTGCTCAGCTTGGTTGACTTCTTTGAGTCAGTTACCAGAGCTGTGGATGAAGGCAAGGTGGTTCATACAGCCTAACTTGAACTGGTCAAGGCCTTTGATACCATTCTCCACTCAGGAATCATAGACAAATTCACTAACATCAACTGCTATATCACTAGGTGGGTGGCAAACTGTCTCACAGATAGAACCTACAGTGTGAAAGTAGCTGACTCCAAGTCAAACTGCTGACCAGTCATGAGTGGAGTCCCACAGGGATCGGTCCTGGGTCCTCTCCTGTTTGGTATCTACTTCTCAGAAGTCCAGGCCAACACAAAGGGACTCTGGCTGACAAAGTTCGCAGACAATTGCAAGTTGGGAGCCATTATTAATGCCCCAAGTGATGCTGACATCCTACAGAAAGGCCTCACTGAGACCAACGACTGGTGTCTGAACCATGGCCTTAAGCTTAATGCCATAAAATGTGTCATCCCATTTGGGAAAAACCCAGTTCCCATGAATTACCACATCAATGGTAGTCCACTGAACACAGAAGGCATTATAAGAGATCTGGGAATACAGGTTGAAAGCAACCTCTCTTTTGACCACCACACTGCCACTGTGGTCAGAAAGTCCTTCTATGTGGCACATCTCATTACTAAGGGTTTTGCATCCAGGAAGAAAGAGGTCATTGTCTCCCTCTACTCTTCCCTCATTAGGCCAGTCATCAAGTACAATGCCTCATTTGGCATGTACCTCACTAGACACCTGCAACAACTGGAGAGGCCACAAAAGTACCTCACTAAGAGGATCCTAGGCCTTAAACACTTGTCCTATATGGACAGACTCAAAAAAACTCCAAGTATTCTCTGTCTCATATTGCCTACTTAGAGGCGATCTCTGCTTGACTTACAAAGCCATGTCTGACCCAGCTCTGTTAGAAATGCTACATCTAAAGAAATCCCAATCCCTCAGCACCACACACTCCCGAAACCTCAACCTCATTACCACAAGCAACATAATGTGCTGGAGGGACAGGTTCATAACCCAGGGACTTCCCATGCTATGGAATAGACTTCCCATACATGCAAACAGAGCATCTCACTGGCCCTCTTCAAGAGAAATCTTGACGAGTGGATGTGAAATAGAAAATTCACCTCAGGGATTACTCCAGTGGCTCTACTCGACAGAGGCACTGGAAACTAAGGTCAGGTGATACGATGGCAGAGTAATCCTATGGAATAGACTTGTAAAGGCTCCAGGGCCATTAGCCTAGTACACACCTATGAACCTATGAATTATGCCAGTAAAGAAAGCCATGCTTTGAAGGACAGTCAAAAGAGTAGAATAGTTTGGAAGTAAATGTACACTACATGCAAATCCCTCCTCTCTTTCCCATTGCAGAAAAAGAAGACATTTAACTTCTTCAGCCTCAAGTCATACATGAAGGCAGGAAAAAACACATGAACATAGTTTGGATAAGCCTTTCCATCTTGTTAATCAAAAATCTCTTCTTAGGAAACCACAAATAAGCAGCATATTTAAATATTAACCTTATCAGTCTTGAACATAAAAGAATCATAACTGAAAATGATAGATCACTCATAAACCTTAAAGCATTCTGACATAAACATAGTGTTTAAATGACACTGAAGCTTCTATAAGCACCCCAAGATCATTGTACACATCAACCTTATATAATGCTTTTCCATATAAAAGACTGATGCCCGTAATTCTATCTTTCCAAGGCACATAAAGGTTGATCTCACTATGGTACGTGTAAATGATATGCTCACTTGTTCAGAATATCTAAACCTTTTTACAAAGCTTCATGATCTTGATATATAACAATGACCACAACCAGCTCTGTGTTTTCTATAGACGTTAAACAGCAAGGAGTTAATGCAGAGCCTTGTAGTATATCTATATTTGGGTCTACTTCAGAAGACTGACAAACCAAAAGACTGAATAACAAAAGACTAAAAATTCAAAATACTGAACACATTTTTAATACAGGGGCAAGCCCCCTACACCCCTTATGTGGAGGCTGCACACCCCAGACCCCCTGCTAACTATATATACCAACTCCAAGATCACACAACAGTGGAGAAGGGGTAAATTCCATCATTCAGTATTTTGAATTTTCAGTCTTTTGGGATTCAGTCTTGCTTTTTCAGTCTTCTGAAGTAGACCCATATATTCAGAACCTGAGCCTCACAAAGATTATTATTAGTCTTTACCTCCCAGCATCTGAAACCCAGTCATCTCTCCAGCTCACCAGAGCAAAATCCTAACCCCTGGGGACTAGCTGTCTTAGTACAATCTGAATAGTAACAGAATCAAATACTTAACAAATGCTGTCTCCATGTATCAATTGCATTAGAAATACACAGTACCAGGTATATACATCGGATTAGTTAAGGTTGAGAAGCCCCTAATGAAACAGTATGTTGAATGATATCTGCCTGACCCATCACTATCAGTCTGTTTGTTACACAGGACAACTCAGTATCGTGTCCCAGATTTTAGATAAGCAACTAAATAAACTTATAAGCCTGTACAAACTGTATAAAGTAGGTTCAATCATAACATTGTAAACAGGAGTCATGAAAGCATCTTTCCATGCTATAGGTACCTTTCACCTTTCAAACTAACATTAAAGATATAACTCAATATCAGGATAACTTAGAATTTAAAGCCTTTACTTCTTTGATAAATCATTACAGCCGAGTGACGTCTCCAGGCGTTTTTGCAGTTACACCCTACTGCTCCTCTAGGTGTCAAATATTGCCTGTTCATATTTGCATTAATAATTCCAAAACCATGTTACATACAAGGTATCGGAACATTTTATCTTGAAGCATACATGATAGCAAACACAACTGTATTGATATATGACCTCTGTCAATGGGTATTTGCTAAAATGTAAGATGATAACTTCAATTTTTAAATGCTAAAGCCACGCCCACTAGGAGTTAAAGGTACACACTCAAAAGAGCTCTACTGGCACTTTCTTCAGAATCAAGCCTCCTAAAACAGTTTATTGCTTTTTTCAGGAATTTCCTTACATGCCATGGTGTCTTCCTAAATGAACCTTGCTCAAGTTAAAATGCCCGTTATTCCTGATTGACATAGTAAACAATTTTACAAAACCATCTAAAAGCTGTTGATTACATAAAATAAAGTGATATGGTGCTCTTATGGTAATATCCCACATTAGCCATTTATACTGATATTTCAATTACTTTGGACCTTATTACTTTAAGCTTTCTGAGTCAAATCAAGCTCAAAGTATCCTTTCTCATAACAACAAGTTTTTATTGCTGCCATAAAAATAACATATTTACAATTATTTCCAGTATCCATCCTGAATTCCATCTCAAATTTTAACGTTACTTTTACATTGAACACAATCCATAACAGCTTATCTCTAATCATCAGTGGTGCAGTGAATTCTCAGGATAATTTAACATTATCTAGTCAGAGATATTTAGCCTCTTTCTAACACTTTTAAATAACATTATACATGGTCACTTACATGCATTATTTCTTTATCCCCTCAAGCAAAAATGAAAGCTGGATAACTCTATACAAATAACTTTATTCATCATCATCATCATCATCATCACCACCCCCTTTTCCATTTTTACATGGGAGCAGAATGTGTCCACTGTCATCACCTCTCAAGTCGGAGCCACTTTCCTAACTTCTGCAGTAGTCATGCCCCACTGACGCAGGTCTTCTCTGATGCAATCCATTCATCTCTTATCTGGACATCCTCCTGTACTCTTACCTTCTTTCTCTCTCTTTCTCTCTCTGTCTCCACTCTGCTTTACAAAATCATCTTCTGCTTTCCTACATATGTGATCAAACCACCATAATCTGTTCTCCTTGACCTTCTTTGTAACCAGGCCCACTTTGGCTCCAGCTCTGATGCCTTTGTTTCTGTATAGTGTCATTCTACTATAACTCTTAGACACTGTATCTCCATCATTTGAAGGTCCCAAAGCTGCTCTGCCTTCACTGCCTAGGATTCTGTGCCCTACAAATACACTGGCCACACCCACTTTGTGCTCTTTACTTTTGAAATTTGCTTTCACACACTGTCCCTAATATTTTCTATCAGTTGGCTGCAGCTCCTTCATTTCTAGCACTCACAATTCTCTTCAGCCACACCTCCCAGATAATAGCAGGTGTTAACCTGTTTCACTATTACCCTTCAGTCTCAATTTTCTGCTTCATCTGATTCCTCATTTGCTGCCATGACCACTGTCATGTCTGTACTCAGTTTCATCTCATGTGTGTTCGGTTCTGTATTACAATCCCCCATCATTTCCTGAAGTTCCTATTCACAGCCTGCTTGTAATGCCACATAGTCTGCATACAGCAGCGTTATTCATCCCCTCCAAGCTGCTTCCTGATACAGTGCACAACCAATATGAACAAGTGTGGGTTCAGTATTGAGCCTTGATTGGGAGCCCCTCATTAGAACCAAACATTATTTGTACTTTATGTCATAGGGTTCCGTGACTATAGCCTGCACTTAATTCTAACAGTGACTGCAGGACTTCCAACCATCATAGGAATACTCAGATCAGCTCTCATGGGGCCTGGTGATAAGCTTTATTCATGGGTAACCATTTGAAATGTCGGGACCCAGTAGAGTGAGTCCACCATGGAGAAAGAATGGCCAAAAGAACAGACTTACATATAATAAGTCAGAGATGCCATTTCCCAGAATATTCCCTTTTATCTGATGTATGGTAATCTCTGAGTTGGTATATATAAGTTTGGGAGGTAGAGTTTGCAGGGCCCCCCCCCCTCACAAAAAAGTTTTAAGGAGAAGAGTGACTTTTGAGATTCACTTTTCTCTGTTTTTTTTTCAGCTTTTCAGCACTCAGCATTTCAAGTGCCAACATTTTAGGGAGCCTTAATCATGTCTAGGAATAACTTGTTGGACTTTTTTTCATCTTCAGCTTCTTCTCCACTATCTTTTCCCTGACTTGAACTTTTCTTAGTGCACTTTATACTTCTTTGGAGTTGGGTTTTCCTTCCCCTTTCATCATAAGCTGTGCATATGGCAGTACAGCTTCAGTGGGGTTTTCTATCTTCAGAAACTTCCTGAAGTACTCCTTCCATCTGCCCTTGATGTTCTCTGGACTGGTAAGCAGATTGTTGCTGGCATCTCTTATGAACTGCGTCTGCTATCTTCTTTGTCTTTCTGTCATTGTCTTGCAGTTTGATAGTTTCTTTTTGCCATCTGCCGAGTCACTATCCAGAAGCTGGATGCTTGTTCTATGCCACTGTGACTGTTCTCTTAGCCTCTTCATTAGTCTGTCTTTTCTGTCTCCCTGTCTTCATGGGCTTCTGCATTCCACAATCATCTTTCCTTATGTATCTTATTTCCACACCTGACGTAACTACGAATCTTTTCTATCATTTTCACAAATGCAAAGTTTTTGAAACACTGCTGTTCACATCAAGCACTTAATTTTGTGCTATAATCCAACTTTACTTTTCTGTCATAAAGTATCATATGAATGAAAAAAAAACACAAAGAACAGTGTGAAACAAACAAGTCAACATTTCTTAACTTGTCTGTGAAATATTTGCCACAAAGTTTACTAATGAGAAAACTGGAAAAACACAAATAACAATGCTAGAAGGCATGGCATACATTACAATACGTGTGTCTTTTTTTATTCTCTGCGGCGGTGGTGCTGCGGTAGGGTTGTTGCCTCACAGTAAGACGCTGTCCTGTTTGATTCTCAGCTAGAGCATCTTCTGTGTGGAGATATGCGTGAATGGGTGTACCTTCGTTGAAGGTTGTGCATCAGAGCTGGCAACTCGGCACGTAAAAATTTACTGCCAATCATTAGTGGACCGGAGTTCCGCTGTGGCGACCCCTAACCGGGAAAAGCTGAAAGACACAGCAACAACAACCTGGAGCCAGAGGAGGTTGAACCACAGAGATAGTTTTTTTCATCCTGAATTCCTGATCCTGGGACTGGGATTCCTGGGAGTTCAATGCAGACTGCAGACACTGGGCGGACCGGACTCTGCCGAAAGTACTTTCTTCTTTAAGTTCTTGGGCTTGGCTTGGTTGGCAGATTAAGTTAACTAAACTTAAATTTTAAAACTAAGTGTAACTGTGCAACAGCTCCTCGCTCACAAATCGCTGCTGCCTGCTGTGCTGCCCTGCCTAAATCCGCAACATGAACATATGAACGTGCGTAGTAAAAAGGTAAATACACAAAGACACAGTCCCAGCCCTCAGCTGAGTTTCCAACTGGCTGGCAGTCTGCCTCATGATGCTGACATCATCACAAGTAATGACATCAGCAACAAATTCAACTTAAAAAAAAATTGAAAAAATGGGAATTGAAGGGGCAACTCAGGAGTTCGTGGCATCCCATTATTTTGCCCTCAAAACCAGTAAATACCGAGGAATTCGGTACAGTTGAGAGGTATGGCTGTTATCCATCTACACCACCTATTTTCTCTTCTTGAGATGCTAGAGCCATGAGTGTTTCCTTAAACACCTGTGATTTCACTCCAGTTAACTTCCAGGTCTCTGTTACTGTTGCAATCTCAGATTTTGATTCCAATGCCCTTTCCTTAAACTAAGAGGAAATCTACCTGGTCTGTATACTGACCATTCTTGTATATTATCTTGTGAGTGTCTTTCTTAGTAAGACATGTGTTGGTCACCATTAACCCATTTGCCAGACATATGTCTAGAATAAAACTAAGAACAATTCACCATGAGGGCCAAGTGAACAAACACACTATAAAAACAAAAAAATTCACTTCATAAGAAGAACCCCAAAGTAGATTAACGTAAAAAGTTTAATCTCCGCTTTCATAAAACACTTCATCAGAATAAAAAAATCATCTCTCAACCACTTTAAACAAAAATGTAAAACTAATTAACCAATGAATACGTTCATTCAATAAAACACATTACTCAATGGACTTAACCATTTAATTTCCTGTTCTCTAAGAAACACTTTATGTTAATATGTTCATTTAAACCTGGCAGGACATCAGCTTTCAATTTTATCTGCCAACTAACTTCACGAGTTTCTACTTGATTCCTAAAATTACCCCCTCTCATATCAAAACTGACCTGTTCTAATATAGTAAATAAAAGCTTGCGAAAATTACTACATACTTTTGAATGTTTATACAGGGCATTGCTTTCATCTTTTTTCTTTATTGTCCTTAAATGCTCTTGAATCCTATCATGTAAATGCCTTGTAGTCATACCTATATAAAATGGATCATAGGATGAAATCAGGGCAAGGTACACCACCCCAATTGCACCACATCCATATCTATGTTTAAAATAAAACGTAAAATCCATATGAGGCAATACTACAAAAGGCCCTTCATAAATAAACATGCAGCTGGTACATACATTACATTTGTAGGTTCCTTTATCTTTACTGGTGTTAAAGCTAGTTGTTTCATCTTTTTGATTGATATTTTTCTCCAACAATTGTTTAATACTATTAACCTTAGTATTAATGAAAAGTGGTACACTTCCAAAACCTGTCCAACATCCTTGTGACCTCTAATAATTTTCCAATTATGTGTGATGATGTTTTGAATACTAGGGGTGTCAACAGCCATCTCTAAACAGCAGTGTGGTAACTCTTTAAGCACACTTGCCTCAATGTTAAA
The DNA here is from genome assembly GCF_019279795.1 of Protopterus annectens. Classification (NCBI taxonomy): domain Eukaryota; kingdom Metazoa; phylum Chordata; order Ceratodontiformes; family Protopteridae; genus Protopterus; species Protopterus annectens. Next base: position 1,539,782,200 of record NC_056725.1, on the reverse strand, counting down.
CTTTGCTTGAAAACCATCCCTTAAAATAGGCGGGAAATTACTTTTCCTTTTTGTTTTGATTTCCAGGGCTGTTTTCTCTAATAGTGCTGCTGGATATCCTTTTTGTAAAAACAAGTTAGTAATATATTCCACTTCCCTCGAGAATTCATCATCATCACTGATCATAGGCAATGCTCGGATGTATTGCCCCCTTGGAATATTATGTTTCATAAAACCCAGGTGATTACTTGACCAATGTAAATAATTATTGGAAAAAGTGTCTTTCCTAAATATGGTGCTAGAAAAGCACTTTAACTTAACATCCCATCTAAGTTTAATGTCCAAAAATGTAATTTCATAACCATGACAACCTAAGGTAAATGATAGAAAATCTGATGTCCTGTTAAGATTTTCCAAAAAAATGTTAACGTCAATATTGCCTTTAACTATAAAAAACAAGTCATCAACAAATCTATTATAGAATAAAATGTCATAAAATCCATCCATATTAGACAAAATTTCCCACTCCCACCAACCAAGTACCAAACTGGCAAAAGCTGGGGCAACACTTGCCCCATTGCTACTCCTTTCTTTTGCCTATAGTACTTGTCGTGAAACAAGAAATAATTAGTACTCAAAACCATATCTAACAATGAACATACCAAACAAACTTGTTCTACATACAACTCACTGTATTTACTTAAGTAATCTCTAATGTAATCCATACCTTGACTTATTGGAATAGAAGTAAATAAAGATGTTATATCCACAGTAACTAAAGTAAAATATTCAGTATTACAAAACTTATCAAGTAGAAATTTCCTAATGTGATCTAAAAAGTCTCAGGAGTCACGACAATATGAAGGCAAACATTGTGCAAGTGGATTTAAAACAGTATCCAAATAAATAAACATCCCCTCTGTTACGCTGCCTGCTGCAGAGACTATTGGCCTAAAAGGGGGGGTGATTTGGATCTTTATGTATTTTTGGAATACCAAATAGAACACCTACATGTGGATGTTTTGTATAGAAAAAAATTATACAGGTCCATATCAATCTCCTTATTTAATAACATGTTGTCCAAAGCAGAATATACTAATTTGTATTGTTTATGTATATCATACAAAAGGACTTGTTGGTAATCTTGGTCATTACTCAACATTTCTTCCATCCTGGAAACATAATCTTCTCTGTTCATAATTACCAAACCACCCCCCTTGTCAGCCTTTATAAATCTCAAATTACTCATTGCACATAATTACTTAAGTGCAACATGCTCATCTGCATTTAAATTATAATATGATTTCACAGTTTTATCTTTCAGTAAGGCTCTAATGTCTCTTTCGCAGAAAGCCTCAAAATGTTTAATCGTAAAATGCAAAGGAGGGTTAAAAGTCGATGGTCTATATAAGTTTATCTTAACCACAGAGTCCTGAAATATAAGTGCTAAGTTCAGCTTCCTACTATACATTTTGAGTTCCAAAATAGTTTTAGTTAAGTTGGATCTGTGACTCCGTATAAAACTAAAACCTAACTTTAATACTTTATGATGACAGTTGTTGAAAACAAAATTACTAAGATTAAATATTTTAGTCTCTTCACAAAGAGGTTTATGTACTACTTGTCTTTTACCTTGTTCCGCCTTTCTGTTCGAATTTGTTTGTTCTTTGAAAGCACTTTGGCATTTTTTGACTGCTCCGAAGTACCACAATCTGCAGCCAAGCTCGTCTGAGCAGAAAGTAAATTGTTGCTGTTGTTCAGGCCATTTTCACTAATTTAGGGAATTCTAATTCATAAGAATGACTACCACCATGGTGGTGGTGCTGCGGTAGCATTGTTGCCTCACAGTAAGATGCTGTCTGGTTCGATTCTCAGCTAGAGCGTCTTCTGCGTGGAGACATGCATGAATGGGCATACCTTCGTTGAAGGTTGTGCACCAGGGCTGGTAACTCAGCACATAAAAATCAACTAACAATCATTAGCAGACTGGAGTTCCACTGTGGCGACCCCTAACCGGGAAAAGCCGAAAGACACAACAACTAATTCATAAGAATGACTGCTCCCATTCTGTTGGTACCGTTTCTGGTCCTGCCATTGATTTCCACTTGTATTTGTTGATGTCGCCGAGTTCCAAGGACGTGATTGGTTGCTTTGCTTATTAGCCCTAAAGGACTTCTTAAAGGCACTGGACTGCATGGAATTTAAATTACCAGCTATAAAAGTCTTGTTTATCCAAGGTGAAGGCTTGACATACGCTGTATTGTTAGAATATGCCAGACAATCACGTTCTAACTTCTTCATTTTACGTGTGGCCACCGTTTTCTCATATCAATCAACAGATATGAGCATCTGTTCATACTGGAATTTGTTCTCGCAGGAGCCAGCAATAACTGACTGCAATTCACTATCCCAGTTCTCAATGCACAAAGTACTAAGAACTTCATTATTCTTTTTTATAATGAGTTTTAAAAAGTCCAGTCCCACATTGTTGAAAAACTGTACAAGCTCCAAAAAGAACGTATCATCACTATTTACATCACCATTGGGTACTTTAAAGACACGTAGTCCCTTAGGAACCACCCGTGCCTTTATACAACAATCAAAGTACTGATTTTCTAAGATAATAGCCCAGTATATTTTTAGGTTTCTTTCAACATTTGCAACCATTTCATCCACATTGATACTATTGGGTTCGGAATTATCATCCAGTAGTTCTTTTTGTTTTTATAGTATGTCCAGAACAGCTTCTCCTTCATTATTCCTGTGGACCCAGGCAACTGTCATATTCTGTTCTGTTCTGTCTGTTCCAATATGAGCATTCAGGTTACTTATTATTAAGATGAACTCATTTTATCAAGGAGGTCCAACAATCCCTGCCTGAATTCAGTCCACCTGTGCAAGCACTGCTCCATCTTTACATAGGATTCTGATTCCCATAAGTCTGTCACTGACTCTGATGACAATGCCATGAGCCTTTCAATAATTTCCCTCTCTGTCTCCAGATGATTTTTTCATCATGCACAACTCTTTCCCCACTAGGCACCAAGAGTCTGTGTTCGTGCCTATGACTCCATTCATTTTGGGGTGTACTCTGTTGGCAGACCCCTCAAGTTCATCTGTGGGTGTTGAGTTTAGAGCTGGTACCATCTTTGCTTGTGTCAGAAACAGCCAGTCTTTTTGTATTTCAGAAGAAAAGACACCGTCAGAAATTAGAGGTCAGGATTGAACCCTAGACCTTGTGATTGCGAGGTAAAGAGGTTAACCATGTAACACTGTATCACCCATGTTTATCATCTCCATCTTGCTTCTTAATAACCTCTTTCATTCTTCATTAAACACTTTTTTCCATATGCACCCATTAATCTTTTCTTTTAAGTATATATAACCATCAGTAGTTTGTTTTCTATCATAACCTATCCCCCAGTCATTCATGGTGGTTCATTCCACTTTACCCTAATACCAGCAACCAGATGAATAGGCAAACCTTACCAATCATATTGTTCCCAAAAATATGTGTAATATTGACTTCTCATGCCCTTCCGGGATGTCCCCACATATCCATATAATCACTCTTCTTTCATACAGATTATTTTATATCCTTTATCCAGTAATCATCCACTAGTGTCCTTTTACGTTTCTCATTGTCAGTCTTACCTCCACCCATGCATACATTATTACTCATATAATTTCCATTTCATTTCCACATTTACAGTTTTATTTTTGCTCCCTCAACTACTGTTCATCATTACACTGAGCTGGCACCCCAGTACCTGTCCACACATGGTCTACCAGCTGATAACTCCCACCCCTGGACTTAATCCAGCGTATTTCTGGAGCTGGTCACTGAAAACATGATTCAGGGACATAGCTCCTCTGTGCATCCATCTGTGAGGGTTTACTTTATGCCCTACCCATTTCAATTTCCCTTCCCATTTGCAAGTTCATGGTTTAGCCTGGGGGGGGTGCAATGGAGACATGCAGTTTTTCACCCCACCTTCGCAGAAGCTCAGCCATATCTGCACCCTTAAACCCCTCTTGTAGTTACACCTACATGATGCCATCCACAGTTTCCACCAGGAATCATCACAGTGGTCACCTGCATGCACCACTGGGGCGGTAACGTTCATCCCTTCATGCCACTCCATCAGTTGCCTGAGCCACTAATGAAACCTGGGTCACCTGGATCTTAGTCTGAACTTTATCTCTCTGCACCACCACAGTGGCCATATTTAAAGTCCACTCAGTCTTAACATTCATCCTTACCTATATCATTCCCCATGTTTTCTTTACTTTATATTCCTGTCTGTTTCATAGGATCATAGGTTCATAGATTAGTACTAGGCTAACCGCCCTTGTGGGCCATTTAAAGCCTAGCCAATTACCCCATGTGAGAATCAAACCCTGCACCTTGTGTTTCTAAGGCAAACACCTTAACCATTATGCCAGCCTCCCACCTGCATGACCTTGCTCCACTACTTTCATCCCCTCCATCTTCTGTCAGCATCCCATCATATGCGGAAGAGTCAATGGCACCCTATATGTACCATTTTCTGGAGATATACTTAACACCATTTTATGTGCCTAAAACATGAAAAGCCCATTAAAAATCTATCGCATTTTTTAAATTTTCATGAAGGGGTACCCATGAATGGCAGTCTTTCTTTTCTACATATTCAACAATATCCAAAAGGTCAAATAATTCAACCACACTACAATCACCATCATTAGCATTCAGTTCCATCTGGTCATTCTATCATTCATATTGCCCTTCATTCACCATTCTTTCTGTTATATTCCACTTCTTAATATTCTACTGTATGTGCAGCTATTATCATTAGCTATTAGAATTAGTGACAGATTCATGGCAATCAGACTCCAGTGTAAGGATAAGGCAGTATTCATAATTTCAGCCTATGCTCCACAGCAAGGTTGTGACAGTGACGAAAAGAGTACATTCAAGCAGCTGTTGCAAGACCCACTAGATAAAGCAGGACAACATGAGTTGGTTTTGATAATGGGGAATAGAAAGCACACATCGGAACAGACAGAATAGGATATGAGGACTGCCTGGATCCACATGAGTGGGGCAATAAGAATAAAGAAGGAAAGGCCATTCTAGACTTCTGTGTAGCAAATGGCTTGATGGTGGCCAACATATGGTTCAGCAAGAGAGACGGTCACAAGATCACATATAAGAGTGGCCAACGTGTAACTGAGGTAGACTTTCTCCTAATAAGAAAAGGACACTGGGGTAGAATCAATGTTTGCAAACTCATCCCCAGTGAAACGGTCAGCCCAAAACATAAATCACTGGTTGCCACAATCAGTTGCAAGCAGTGATCAGAAAAGAATCTGAGGTCAACAGAGACTACAAAAAAATACAACCAACTAGCCACGAAAAACTTCACCTCTCGAAAAACATCAAAGGAACATCACCATGAAAAGAACAATGCTCGGACATGCTTTTAACCTTTTATTTCACGTTCTGGTACCTCGGCCATTCGCCTTCAATGGAACAATTTACTTCGAAAATTCACTTCCCCATATACCAAACACTACAAACAATTACATACAATTAATTAATCAATTAAATATGTGATAATCATAGTTAACTAATTATCTTAAAGTGCAACCACATAGTGTAAATCCATACAGCTCAAAAAGGGAAAACATTGTATATACATCAAATAAAAAATAGGCACATATGACATAACCCTATACTCTAAACATAAATTAATAATTCATGTGTACATACAAATACATAAAAAATTATTTTTTAATTTATTTTATTTCATAAACAATCTAACCATAATATTGGAAACTAGTGTACTTATGAAAAAATTAATGTTAACCTTTTCAATTAATCAAACCCATAATTTATATTATCTTAAACTATTTTAAAATATTAATTATATCATAATTTAATTTTAATTTTAATCTTACTGTGCTTATTCTTTGGTCCTACTATTTTAATTTTTACAAAGTTATATTACTATCTAAATTCATTCCTCTAGGACTTAATGTATGATAATTAACTATCATCCTATACTCAAGTTTGTTCAATTCCCTTTTAAAGTTGCCATTATAAACTTTAGGTCGTGCTAGTACACTAAAAATGAATCCCCCCATTTCCCCTTTATGTGCAGATATAAAATGGTTAGCCACAGAGCTATCCATATTCTTCCTTCTAATGTCTCCAATATGTTCTAAGATCCGAACCTTGACCTTTCTTGTAGTTTACCCTATATACCACAAAGTCTTAGAGCAGTGACATCCAATAACATAAATCATCCCACATGAGTTGCAGTTAAATTTCTCCTTGGCAAAATATGATTTCCCATTAATCTTACTACCATGCAGATTTTTAACCTTATCACATACAGAGCATTTCCCACATCTGTACATGCCGACAGATTTGCTATCCCTAGTCCCATAGATTTTTCTGTTGAGCAGTTCTTTTAAATTATTATGCCTGCCATATGAGAAAGTTATAGGTTTGGGAAAAAGATTTCCCACCGTGACATCCTCATCACTATACCCCAAAATTGTCTTACTATTCCCTCCAAAATTTCAGAAAAATCATGGTGATGTTCCTTTGATGTCAACAGAGATTAGGCTGAAGGCCTGGAAGTTTACTGGAGAAAAAATACAAGAGTTCAGTGAATTACTCATGGCTCTAGCAGCTCAGGAAGAAGAGGAAATAGGTAGAGATGAAGTATTGCAGCACCTCAAAACAGCATGTGTGGGACTATAGAATGGGTTTGCGGCTGAGCCAGGTATGGAAATAAGGTATATAAGGAAAGCTGGTGGTGGTGGAATGCAGATGTCCAGGAAGTCATCAAAAGAAAGTATGAGTTTAGGAAAAACTGAGAGCTGGAAAAGACAGACCAGGCTAAGAAGGAATACTGGTTGGCTAACAAAAATGCTAAGATAGCAGTTTCAACAGCGAAGAGCAAACCATCATAGGTACTCTACCAGCTTCTGAAAAGAGACTCAGTTGATGGTACAAAGAAACTCTATCAGGTTGCTAAACAAATACAAAAAAATAAATAAGATAGTTATCAGACACCCTTCATAAGGGATGACAACAACAACCTGCTCACCAGTCCACAGAATATCAAATGCAGATGAAAGGAATACTTCCAGCAGCTTCTGAATGAAGAAAACCCCAGAAAAGCTGTACTTCCCCAGATACAGCCTACAATGAAAGAAGAGAAGCCCACCCTAGAAGAAGTAAACACAGCACTATTAAAAATGAAGTCGGGGGAAGTAGGTAGCTCAGATATGTTCACAAAAGTTAGGTGAGGAATGTCTCCTGAGGATATTCATAGCAGTATTGAGAGAAAGGCACATCCCATTGCCAGTGTAAAAGAACAAAGGGGACATCCACAACTGTGGGCAGTACTGAGGTATCAAACTCCTGTCACACTGGATGAAAGTTCTGGAGAAGGTGACTGATAAACGGACACACAGAGTAGTAGAAAGTAAAATGGAAGATGAGCAGTTTGAATTTAGATCAGGATGCAGTACAACTGACCCGATGTTTCTGGTGAGACAGATAGTTGAGAAAACGCTAGCAACAGGAGAGAGTCCAACTGGCCATTTCTACACTTGGAGAAAGCATATAACAAGGTCCCAAGAAAGCTGTTTTGGTCAGTCCTGCTATGGTTTGAAATCTCATAAACAATTTTTTAAACAAGAAACATCGTTATTAAATTATCATTAGCTATGACATAGGCAATCATGCATTTACATAAAGGAAAACAAACCATAATGACATAATTTTAGTTGCAAACATTATACATCAGAAACCATATTGACATAATTGCAGTTGCAAGCATCATACATCACTTCTAATCTATCCAGCCATTGTCATACACAGCTCATTCAAATCCCACCTTTTTTAAACCTTGTTCCTCCTCTACGTGTATTGCTCCCACAATTCCCATTTGTTTTCCTATGTAGTTGACTCTTACCCTTTTCTAAAGATCCCAATCCTAGTTGTTTTTATCTCTGTTACTATATTCACTACTTCTAATAAAGCTGGTTTAGAGTTTGATTTCCATTTTCTAGTAATTGCTTTTTTGGGAGCCACCATAATTAGACTCACCAAGGCTTTACTATGTCCAGGCAATTCTGATTCTGTCTCATAACTAAAACAAATAATAATTTCCTTAGTTACACCAATTTGCTCATCCAGCATCTCTGACAGAACAGGCTGCACAGAATCTTTAAAGTCTGCCAAGTCATTACACTCCCAGAAAATATATTCCCAGTTACCTCTTTCTTCCTCATCACATCTCCAACATTTGCTGCCTACCTCAGCAAAAATTCTTTGGAGTCTACTTGGGGTATAAAAATACCTATGTAAAGCCTTCCAAGCAAAGATTCTAAATCTTCTAGACTTTGTTGCATATTTGGGAGGCATACATATATCCTCCCATTCTTTCTTTGTGAATTGCTTATCCAGTCTCTCTTTCCATTCCTTTCTAACCTCCTCTGATTGATTCTTATACTTATCATGTAATATTTTATATGCTCTACTAATTATTCCTTTTGTAACAGCAGATTCTGATCTGGATTATATTAAAAACTCTACCAGTCCTGGTCTTTTACTTAGAATCCCCCTGTTTCTTTCTCTTTGCCTACACTCTAATATCCACCCTTGATAGGAAAGGCAATCTCTATCCTGCAGTCCAAATAAATTGAAATACAACACCCATATCCAAGTGAGAGGTCAACCAACAGAGAGGAAACCATTAAATCACAACAAACAGTTTACTGAGCGCTTTCATCAGAGTATATCCAAACACTTCATCAGAATAACAACCACAGGTGAATCAGAAATTTAAACTTCCTCGCCAAATCACATGATCTGTGACAACCAATAAAACATATTATTAAATTTAAAAGGCTACTAACACAGTATATATAAATGTTAAAATCTACCTGAGCAGTAGTGTATGTACCCTGAATCAAAATACAAAAATAAAATGTTAAAATATCTTGTCAAACACAGTATGACCGTAACTTAATAACACTAGCAATAGAGAAAGCCTTGTTAAGTCCAGTATAAGTACAGGCATTCAGCCTGATCTGCCAAATTAACTCAATAACCTCAATTAATTCAGACCAAGGTCCCCACCACAAATATTTTTCCACTCTGTCAACCCCCAAAAAAGGGAACTGTGTGTGGGATTTTTTGACATTCATATGCCTAATGTCGTACAGATGTTCATGAATATGCTCTTTAAATTTTCTTTCCATTTTCCCCACATAAAAACATTTACATTGCTGACATGTAGTTAAACAAACCAGCCCGATAGAGTTGCAAGTGCAACAAAAGGGGGTTTCTATGTCAAAGTTGGATATTTTTGTTCTTTCACCTTCCAAAATGAACTTACATTGGGAAAATAATGCATTTGAAGGTAATATTCTTTCTAATATTAGAATAAAAATAATCACCCCTTTCTAGAAGGCTTTTTTATAGTCCTGCCTCTTCTAAAAACAACGTGGGACTTTTCTACTATTTTTTCCTTAACTTGATCAAAACTGGTGATAATTCTCCATTTTTTTTCTAGGACCTCTTTGATATTACGATGATCAATAGTAAAAGTTGTAATGAAGGAGTAAAGGTAAACAGTAGGACTTGTTTCCTGTATTAATGGTGTTGGTATGGTCCACTTCCCTAGTCCGCATAAGGGGACAAAAGGCTCCCTCAGCCCTTTTAAGTAGTACCTCATTATACTTCTCTTTAACTAGGTCAATGGGGTAGCCCCTAGCTAAAAATATTTTGGTTAAATGTTCACATTCTTCTATAAAAAGTTCATCATCTGAAACCAACTGTACAAACTGACCTTTGACTATACCGCTTTGTTGGCAGAGAGGGTGGCAGCTGGTATAACATAAAACAGAGTTTGAGTATGTAGATTTCCTGTAAATGTTAGTGATATAAATATTTCTCCTTGCATCTTTTGTACTGTCTATGTCTAAATAGTTAATCTTGTTCCTATCACAAACATGAGTAAATTTTAAAAAGGAAGTAGTAGAGTTAATATAGTTGATAAATTCATACATACCTTCCACAAGGTTTTTCCACTCTATAAAATGTCATTTAAAAAAGGGTGTACATAACCCAGGGGAATTCACTAAAATAGCTAAATAAAAACTTCTTTTCCCATTGAATCATAATGATGTTAGTGAACACTGGGGCACTAGAGCCCCTCATTGCTATTACTGCAAATAATATTGCCCCTCAAAGAAAAGAAAATCATTTTTTTAGAACTAGTTCCATGAGTGCAACAAGCACTTGTATTTTGCTTGGTGGAAAATTACTTGATTTAAACAAAAATTCTTGGAACCTGTCTAACCCAATGTCATGAGGAATAACATTGAATAAGTTGACAACATCAGCGGTAATAAAGCGTAAGTCTGCAGTAAATCCCACAAGTCCTTACACAAACAGGTAAAAGGTTCAAGTGTTCTTTTAAGAGAGTGGTCAATGGATTTTGCCAAAGGGTGAGTGTTAGATTTCCCTGCATTCACAATTAGTCTTAAGGGGGAGTCCTCAATGCACTTGTGTATCTTCGGAATTCCAGAGATAGATGGAACCATAGGGTGTTGAGTGTCCAAAAAATACAAAATGTCATAATATATCTAGCCTTAGACAAATAGATCTTTTAACAAACAATTAGTTTCCAAATAAGAAACATTTACACAATTAATTGAAGACTCCTCAAAGAAGACTTCATTCAAATGTAAATTCATTTTATTAACATATTCAGTCCTGAACATAACACCCCTCCCCCATCCTTGTCAGGTTTCATGATTCTTAGGTCTCTGTTTTGTGATAACTCCTTTAGTAAATGATGTTCTGTGGGGATAAGTTGTATTGTGAATTCCCCAGCTTCATTTTTAAAATTGTCCTAAAGTCAAACTCAAATAGTTTTTCAAACAAGATCAAGGATGGGTGTAAAGGGGGGTTGTATAGACTTTTCCTGTGTGAACTGCCCTTTAAGTAGCTGGCCTCATTATGTCCAAATATCACATTAAAATCTAGTTTTCTCAAAAATAATTCCAAATCAGTGACATTGTCCTTAATCCTGGACCTTACTAAGGGCATAAACATAAAGCCTTTTACCAACAAATATGCTTGCTACCATCCCACTAAATGGTCACTGTGATTGCAGATTTTAAAGAATCCTTTCTCATTAGAAATAATAGTGGGAACACATACCTCAAAGCTGGCATCACAAAAAGTCAATTTGTTGTTTGGGGAAATGTTTAATACCTCCCCCTACTTTTGTTTGCCCTGTAGTTCCCATTCTGTTTGTAATAAACATTGGGGCCCACATCTTGTTGCCCCTGTTGTGTCAAGAAGTGGTTGTTTGGTCAGGCCACCTTACATCATCTAGCCACACCCTGGACCCCATGGCACCACCCACTCTCTCAGGAGATTGGTTAACTGCCCTTCCACCTAATCCCTCCCAGTTTCCAGCACTTTAACTACCCAGACACAGATCTAGCTAGTTTTTCTTTTGCACTAACTTTACCACCTGGAAGTTGAAGAAAGGAAGAATCTGAACAGAAGAGGCCTCAGTAACTCACAGACTCTGGAAAAAGCTTGACAGTGAAGACCCCAGACTGGAGTATCATCAAACCATGTTCTGGGACCAAGAGCATTCCACCTCTCACTGCAGCTACCCCACAGCAACCAGGTATAGATACTATAGCCACTGGACCTGCATTTAACAAAATTTCAATAATCTACAATACAATAAAAATAGTTTTTCCAGGGCACCACTACATACTGCGATATTCGTTACACCACAGGCACCATCTGCCTATGCTCAAAAAAGATCTGAGATTCTTATGTTTATTAAAAGTTTTTGTAAACTCTGCAGTTCACCACTTGGCAAATTTTTATTCCATGAGCACAGAAAGCCTACACAAAAGGTTCTGAGGTCTCAAACTTTACTTAATTTTACATTTGTCCTCCTACTTGTGCACATCCATGAGCTCTGTAAAAATGAGCACTGTGACTTGTTTTCCGCTGTATGTTCTTTCTCTGGATGGATATATTGTTCAAAGATGGGAATCACCTAGTGCAGCTTGAAGTGACTACCTCCCCTGCATATAAAAAGTTCTGTCTTCATCAAGAGGAAGAATAAGGGGGACTGGTCACATTAATCATGTATATGAGCCTCTTATAAGCAGGCACTGTAAACCTTTTTTGTTACACAAAAGAATATTAGCCTTTCATTTTTCATGTCAGGAGATAATAAGCCCTATAAAAGTGTGCACAGCCTCTCTTATTACATGTGATAGACTGAAAAAGTTCTGTAATAAAGTTTTCATACTTGGGTCCAATGAATATGAGCCCCACTGATGCAGACACTGCCTCTCTGTTTACATGTGTTACAAAACAGACTAACAAAGTCTGGAGATAGCCTCGTAAAAATAGGCATTTTCAATATTTAAAGTATAAACCACTCTATTAGCTGGACCTGATGAAGCTCAGGAAAAAGTGTTTTATTTATTTATTATTTATTTATTTTACATTTGTTAACCAGGAAAGTCTAACTGGGCTTTAGTTGCCTGTTTTCAGAGGAGGCCCAGGGAGAAAAGCTCCACATAGTACATGTTACAAAAAATATTCAAGAATATTCAATAAAGAAAGCATGCAACATAGTAACAAAAAACAAGCTGGTTTCTCAAGTTCTGTATAAAAATATTCAATGTAGTCCTTTTCAGGAACATTTAAACAATACACAGAAAGTGATATACGAGTGGTTAATGTAAGATCATAATACACTTTGAAGTATCATACCTGTTGCTACAAGAGAAGTTTATCATGTAAAGCACCATTTACAGTAATGAATGAGAAAGGACTGGATATTTATTAGGTTAGTCTGAGTCTTGGCAGTTACATATCCAAGAACTGGATAGATAGGACTTCAGATGACATTTGAAGTTCAGTTTGTTATTTTGCATTCTGATTCCGTTAGGGGGGGGAATTCCAGATTTTGGCAACAGCACTTGAGTAGAGGGAGTCACTGGACATCTATTTGCTTTTGGATATTTCTACTAGCATTTTATTTGTGGATTTTAGTTGGTGGTTATTGCCATAGAGACTGAGTAGGCCTGTTAGAGCTGGTGTTTTACTGGGGTAGCAGATTATTTGGTGCACCATGGTAAGTTGATTAAAGTTCAATAAGTTAGGTAGTTCTAGCCAGCCTAATTGTTTAAGAGTTGACAGTGATGAGATCGATATGAGGAGTTGTTGGCAAATTTTGCTATTTTGTTGTAGCAAGTGGTTAATTTGTTTAAGTCACCTTTGTTTAGGTTGGTTAGAACAGGGGGTGCATATAGTAATGTGGATAGTAGGTGAGTTCTGGCTATGGTGGCTTTACTGTCAGTGGTCAAGTAGTTTTTACATTGATAATGGGTGCTGAGTTTTTTATGCACTTTAGTTATGGTCTGGGCTATATGTTTATCAAATTTCAGATTTTGGTCAATGATTGTTGCTAGTAGTTTGGTTTGTGGCACTGGGAGGATGAGGGTGTTGCCCTTTGAGGATATTTTAAAAGGGGGGATAGGTCAATAGACTTTGATGGGTGGAATAGCATAAGTTGTTTTTTTTTTTTGGGGGGGGGTCATTTAGAATAAGCTGGGAGTTTCACAGCCAGGTTTCTATGGAGGTAAGAATTCCTGCTTTTTTTTTTTTTTTTTTCTTGAAGAATTTGGAGACCGGGAGCTGAGCAGATTAGTGTAGCTTCATTGGCATATTGTACCAAGTTTGGTGATGTGTGGCTGTGTGTAGGTTGTTTGCAAATTTGATGAAAAGCAGGGGTCAAAGAATAGACCCCTCTGGTACGCCTAGGGTAACTGGAAGGAGGGGAGATAGGGAGTCCATCAATTTGATGACCTGCTGGTGGCTGGAAAGGTGGTCTTTAAACCAGAGCAGGATGGAGTGATGAAGACAGAGTTCAGAGAGAACAGGAAGAAGTTTGTTATGAGAGACCATATCAAATGCTTTAGGCAGGTCTAGAAAGACAGTTGAGACTAGACTACCTTGGTTCCTTAAATGTCCTTATATTTCTTAAATATAGTTCTGTAGTTGAGCTCATAATGTGTTGTCATGTTTTGTTTGTTAGAAGTTAAATATAAAAATAAAATCTTTTAACTAAGAATGAGGTTCCATAGGCTGCTGAGCTGGTAAGCCATCAAGGGTCTTTCAGGACTATTCAAATAAAGGACTAACCTCTGAGTTTTGGGATTTGCTCCTCGTTTTTCCATTTCCTAGATTTTCCACCAATCAGCTCCCATGGACCCTCCCGCCATTGTCTGTAACTGCCTTTAAATAAATGACCTGTTGAGACTGTAATGTATCAGAACAAGAACACTCATCCATCTGCCTACTTAACTGAATAAACTACTGGAAACTTCAATAAGGCATCTTTATTCCTCCCAGAGGGAGGGTTTCAGAGAGAGAGTCTCCTAGATCTGCTAGCTAAAGTGATTCTATCTGGACTTATCCTTTATACTCTGTTTATTAGTCCTGTCACCTCTGGGTCATAGGTGGGATACCAGACTTGACTCAAGCCCTCTGGATTGCCTCTGTTTTCAGACATAAGGGATTAGTACACAAACAAGAAGCAGGGGAAGATAAATGAAAAAATTGTTGTTAGGTAATAAATGTGATTATTGCACAAAGAGGGTTTTGGGCAGAAATAATTCTTCATACTGATGTAATAGAAGTAATCCTGTTCACTTTATTGACCCACTTTCATAAATAATAATGGAAATGCTATTGAATGATGTGAGAGGGACACAAAGCAACAGGTAACAAAAGGGAATAAATGTGATACATCTGTATCAAATGCTGATTTCAGAGAATCATTAGCAAGGACAATAGATACATTACTATATATGTGCATATGCTGCAGTTATTGCCTATCAGATATGTATACAGAAAAGTATGCTGTATTCTCAAATTTATCATATATAAATGCAAATCAGTGAACCCTACAATTGTCAGAAAGGGACATTTCTGTTCTGGTTGTCAACACTTGCAACCCTAGAAAAGTTATTTTACATTTAAATGTGTATTAGCCAAGCATGTGTTGTATTGTAATGTAAGTGATAAACTTTAGTATAATTACACTCATAAAACCTAAATATGATTGCCACTGCACATTTTGTGGCATGATCATTAATATTTCGTCACTTACTCAATTATATTGACAATGCGTAGCTACACAGGTGTGGCAGTTGTATTGAACAAGTCTGCCTTTGGAATCCACACTGTGGAAGTGATTAATGATAATAAATTACATCCACATTATTAAAGTTACAACACGCATGCAGGTTACAGAAATCTGTGGCTAGCACTGCCTTTTGTGTATTTAGGAAACAATACTGACAGTTGTTGTGGCAATGAACACACATGTGACAATGTGGAAATATGGAGAGGAATCACGAACATCTGTGCAATCATTCCAATGATAGTACTAAGTGATGAAATAAAACATTTTTTAAACAACATGCATGTTGTCAATAGTAGAAGGTTAGTGAGTGAGTGTTAATGCATGATGTGCGTATATATATATATATATATATATATATATATGCACACACGTGTGTGTGTAAATGCTGACACTGAAAAAAAAATACTGATGGACATGACGCATTCACATACATGTCACATTGAGCAGGATATAAACAGAATAATGATCTGATATATGTATTACCATTTATCTAATCACAGTAAATGTGAAATACATACATATACGAGTCATGCTAATATGGCATATGACAACATTTACATAAATCAAGGTACAAGTCAAGTGTAGTCCATCCCCTAACAAAAGGGTTGTGTTTCTGAATTTCATGATGTATATCAAGGTGCCTAAAATGAATTTTTGTGTACATTACAATTACAAATGTACAGGCAGTCTACACAAGACATAGGCAAAATAAAAGTCCGTGCCAACCATATGCTGTTAAGACATCCAATAATGGGTAAAATTACAACTATCAGGCTACAATTATTTGTGACTATGATGCATTTGTGTTAATGTAAACAATGATACGATGTGTGTCCTTTCTGGTGTAAGTGCCACAGCACACATGCTGACTTGAAGGAGTCTATTAAAGTACAGCTTTGAATACAGTATAATGTAGTTGATATAGCTAGCCCTGAAGTGAGTCTTTTGAAGAATAAGGTTAAGAACTGTTTGACAGTACAGTAACATACAACACACTCAGGTGATGAATTAACAGGTATTACTAAGTGACCTGTTGTAGACTTACATTGCACATGCACCAAATGTATACTGGCCTCTGACAAATGCTGTTATCCTTCGCCCATAGGTCACTAACTCCATTGCATGGACATTGGCAAAGCCAACATTAGAGAGCATACTTCAGTTAAGTCCTGATTAAGAACAAGAAATGAAGAGAGACACCTCATGGCATTCAGTAAGCAAAGTTCCCTTTGCTACATGGTGTGCCTCTGCTATATCACTATACATTGTTTTTGGATTTCTACAATAAATCAACGTTTTTACAGCATGGTGTTCCAGACTTCATCATTTTTATTTTTTGGATATCATTATACTAGGCATGCTCACAAGGAGTTACAACAAAAAGCACCATAACTTCAACTAAACAACACAAACACACAAGAAAATCTCATAACATAGGCCGTCACCCTTTCTGATGATTTTGCAGCATGCCACACATTAAGAACTGTTATAAAAGCCCTCATATCCTACAAAACTCTAGAGTGTGAACAAAACAATTACAGTAATACACACATGTTGGTATAAAGACATGCAATACAGAGCATTATTATTTGGAAAATAAATAATGCCTGTGATGACTGAAATACTCAGCATTTGCATCTTGACAGACTCAACACATGCCAGGGTAGATCGCAGACAGATGTGTATCAGTCATGGATGCCACAGAAACAGGGATATTGTTTGTGCCATGACGAAAACCTTAAAGGGGTTACACCAGTATCCTATTGTAATGTGTATGGATCCCATAACTTGGAGTGTGAAATCTTAAAAATGTCACCCTCTGACTGTGCCATAACTATCTTCTTTGCCTAAGTCACTCCTGTCTGACACAATTACCCAGCAGACAGATGTTTCTAGATTCAAACCCCTGCCTAATATACTACACACTCTACAGAGCTGTGTATTGTCTGTGTCTATCACAGGAGACAGTACTGGGGCTTGCCACAGATAATAGCAATCAAGGTGTGAAGTAACAAAAGGCTTTTGATGTTAATTTAGCCAATAATAATTTGACAAAGTGTTAAAAAGGAAGTAAATATGTTAATGTTCCCACAAATGTAAATAGTCCAGTATCAGTGCTACTTGGACAAGCCAGTATTTTCCATCCACATTACTTTTTACACACACAGTCCCAGTTTGAAACCACAGCCTAGTTGTGTAGACATACAATACAAGTCAGTACTAACTGCATCTTCCATAGCAGCACTCAGAACGCAAGAATCCCAGAACACTGTCTCACTGCCATGAAATCCTAAAATGTATTGAAAGTTGTTTGTCGACCATAAAATGGATACAAACAACTTGATGCAGTGGTGATTGTCTCATGTCAGTACACTCACATACTGGCATCCTTTTCTAGAATTGAACAGCCATCTGCGCAGATCTACAAGCTAATGAAGTGTGTATTAATCACACATGCAGCAGTGGCAGTCTTAACACCACTGTAAGACTCCACCTATGTGAGGTCATAACATCATATGATTGTGTTACAAACCAGTTGTTAGAGGTAAAAGGGATGCATCTCCTACTTTAATTGTACATATTATAATTGTGGTGTATGTCATCCATCCATAGCACAAAATGATCATAGCCGCATACTGCAGGTTTTGAACACCTGTCTATGTAACCACAAAAGCTGCATGATGTCTTGAAGACTGAGTGTGCTATGGGAGAAGTCTTACTACAGTTGTGAGATATATGTGTATTTGAAGGCATTACATCCTCTTATTCCTGCAAGGCATATGTGTATCTTTTATTTGGTTAAAAGAGTGGTGCAATCTATCCTGCTGCCACACAATAGTGCATGATGCTACATTTATCCAAACACATGTGATACATAATGCAATCATCACTGTGACAGCAGAATCCCAATCATGCACAATGCGTAAATAATCACAGATTTGAATCCATGGTTTCTAAGGCAACAACATACTGAACATTGTCTCAATTTCTCATGCAAGAGAAGGCTTAATACTAATATTAGAAATGGTGAATGTTATCAAAGGGTATCATCATTGTTAAACAAAGCATTTTTCAGTGAAAAATGGACAGAAACACTTTTAAGAGAAATCTGCAGCTATACGTGT
The DNA here is from genome assembly GCF_019279795.1 of Protopterus annectens. Classification (NCBI taxonomy): domain Eukaryota; kingdom Metazoa; phylum Chordata; order Ceratodontiformes; family Protopteridae; genus Protopterus; species Protopterus annectens. The sequence goes on along the minus strand of NC_056725.1, from coordinate 1,539,763,827 downwards.
ACACAGCAGAAAGGTGGGTGACAGCATTGTTACCTACATGTACATTTACAGTCATAGTTACACAAATGAGTCTAAGTAGTAATGGCTGAATTAGAACTGATGACCTAATTAAGATGACAGGCTGGAGAACATTACATGAATTGCAAGTGTCCCAATAGATGTTGTTTACAACTGTGACATCACACCTTTGAAGGGATGACATCACCATTGTTTAACAAGGTGATGGTTCTGCTTAAAAGGAATGGAAGTGGTGGAACAGCACAATAACACTATAAAGCTACACTTCTTATGTGTATTTGAAGCCTTTTCTACACCACATGAGAAAGAAATACACACTCACAGTAGTCGAGTCACTGCTGGATTCAAACCACCTACCCATCTAGTTACACAGTATCAGCAGGCAGTGCAACAGCAGAAGTCATATTACAACTACGTGATAATGCATTTTTTAAAATACTATCTGATCAGTGTGTTTCCAAAACTGGGTTTTTCCTGGGGATGCTAGAAATTTATAGAGTAGCCCTTTGTCAGCGAAGATATATCGCCTAAGTGGAAGTGTACATAACAGGTGTTGTGAAAGAGCCAATTGTACATGACAGTAATCACAGTCACACTAGTTAAACAATGATGGATTCAAACCACCTACCTATCCAGTTACACAATCTAAAGATCACAGTATCAACCACAAGCTCCACAGAAAAAGTCTGACTTTTACAGGAAGATGAGTACTTTTGTCAGGATAACCTTATCTGGATGTTGCAGAGAATATGTTTGTGTTAAAAGTGGGATAAGATGCAAGGAGAGTCCTCTAGTCTAAGTGTTTCTCCTGGGTGAGAGAATACAGCACCGATGTTGGTGAAGCTATACTTACCTGACACTAGAGCCACACTTGCAAGTTTACCACCTTTGGATTAGAACCTCCTACTTATCTAGGTTACACAATCTAGAGGGCACAGTATCAATCACAAGAGCCACATAAGAAGTCTGACTTCCACAGGGAGAAAAAAAAAAAAAATAAACATTTGTCAGGATGACCTCATCAGTGTTCTCCAGAGAAGATGTTTGTGTTAAGAATGGGAATGGAATCCTCTCCTCGTGTAAAAGGTTCTCCTGAGTGGGAGTAGACACAAAACATCAGTTGTTGCAGCTATACTTACTTGACACTAGAGTCACATAAACACAGTTTGCCAGTGCTGGATTTGAATCACCAAACTATTTACACAATCTGGAGAGCACAATATCAACTGCATGTGCCACAGCAGATGTCTGACCTTTACAGGAAGATAGTGGACTTTTGTCAGACTGATATTGTCAGTGTGTTCTAAGGAATATGTTTGTGTTCAAAGTAGAATAAGGTGGAGGGGGAGTCCTCTCCAAGTTTAAATGCTTCTCCTGAGTGGAGTTGGATATAGCAAAGATGTTGATGAAGCTATACTTATCTGATACTAGAACCACACATACAAGATCACCACTGTTGGATTCAAATCACCTACCCATCTAGGTTATATAGTCTAGAGAACACAGTATCAACTGCATGCACCACAGAATATGCCTGATGTCTACAAGGGGAGAGTCCACTTTTTGTCAAGATGACCTAACTACTGTGTTGCAGGGAATATGTTTGTGTTAAAAGTGGAATAATGTGGAGGGGAGACCTCTCCAAGTTTAAATGTTTCTCCTGAGTGGAGTTGAGTACAGCACAGATGTTGTTAAAGCTATACTTACATGACACTAGAGAGAGATACACACAGGTTCACCACTGTTGGATTTGAACCACCTACCTATCTAGGTTACACAATCTAGAGAGCACACTATCAACTGCATGTGCAACAGAAGTCTGACTTCTACAGGAAGATAGTAAACATTGACAGGATGACCTCATTAGTTTGTTCCAAAGAAGATGTTTGTGTTAACAGTGGGGTTGAGCCATCTCCCAATGTATGTGCTTTGTTATATACTACACTTACACTACACTACACTACACACACACACACACACACGTTCATCACTGTTGGATTCAAACCACCTACCTATCTATTTATACAATCTAGAGAACACATCAATTGCAAGTGCCATAGGAGAAGTCTGACTCTAAATGTGTGAAAATGTACATTTGTAAATATTAATACATTAGTGTTTTGTAAAGAAGATAGCGTGCTTCACATAATTTGGTGAAAAGGCTTCTGTCTTGACATGCAAACATAGCAGTGTGCTGATCCCATATAAATACATACTGCTCAGATAATTTATCTTTTCTATCGTTCATGTAGCTTACATTACTGTGAATGACATGTATGTGTTTCACAGTATAGTGTTTTGATGACAATCACACTTGTGAAACAGCACATTGACAACCAGGCATTCACAAGTGTCCATCTCAGGATGACTGTATGCAAACAGCAATCATTTATCTGATTTTCACTTGTATTGTCTCAAGATTAGACAATGTACAGTGTATACAGGTCAAAAATATGATTGCATACTGCTGAATACCCCGATAAAGTATGTGTGAAAATGTTCCACAACACTGTCAACCATTTCCAAGTGTAAGTGTTGGAGTGCCAACATAACTTTACAGACTGATGTGTTCAGGCAACATCACAATAAAATCCACGTGCTGACCAAACACTCCATTAACACATACAGAAGGTGTATAATCCACTCATCATTTTTTTTTTATCTTTTTTTAATCTCTCCCCAAAGTGCAATGCCTATAATCTGATTTGCTGATGGCAAAGTATTAGTGCATGTGTAATCATACATTCAGGTGTTGAACTTAGAACTGCAATTAGCAGTAGTCTGTGTTCCCCTATGGCAACCTATGCACAAATATAGAGTACAGACATACACACCATTAAGAATCTTGTAAAATCCACAACAGATATGTGTTATGTTTATGTTTCATGTGTTATGATTGGCACATTTGTCATGATATTTACAGTACTTTACTCAGATTATGATGCAGGTGTATAATGACACAGTCTTCATATGTGGTGAATGCCCATTTATTTGAGGCATGTTCCAATTGCTGCAATGCAATTGCATGTCTTTCTATGACATGCTTCTTACGTCAGGCTCTGTTCATAGGAAGTAAAAAAAAAAACTGGGTCGCAAAATCTGATATCTTGAATAACAAAAGCCAAAAATTAGGGACAAATTGTAAATATTGTCCTTTAAAATTGGAACTTGGCTAGGATCATGAGATTTAGTTTAATATGCATTTTCTGATCTCTATAAATTTGCAAATGAAATGCATGGCATTACTTAATGACGCCATTCCTCAATGATTTTCCTAGAAATTCATTAATGTAGAGATGAGCACAACAACCATGGAGATGTATAAATGTGGAAATCTTTTGGAAATCTGTACAGTTTAGAGGTGTTTCTCTGTACAATAAAGTGTTTCTAATATGGATCAAGAAGGTCTGGGAGAGTGTAAACATCATGAGTATAGAAGAATACTGGTGGGTTAATGACATATGCAGCACACAGTTACACACATTCTACTAATATAACAAAACATTTACCTAATTGTATGACATACATATGGATTCAAACACTTGACAGTATAAAATAAAAGTGTAGAGACCATAGAATTATCTCAGCTCTCCACATAAGAAGTCTTGCACTGTTAAATTAAAATCAGATATTTTAAGGGACACAGAAAAAAAATTGAAAAAAGGGAGAATGTACACCTCAGCCTTCTTCACTGTTATATTAATAGTAACATCCTTTAGGATGCATGTGACATTCAGCCACCAAACAAATATGCAAGAATAACTGTATCACATTTTGGTACCTTTACTCTGTTTCCTTATAGTACAGTGGGCTTAAGCTTGTTTGTGTGGAAGTAACTTAAGTAGTGCAGTCTAAGGTAAAAGAAAAATAATTAGATTTTGTCATAATAAGCAAACTGCCATTTACCATCACTTACTACTGCTTCTTGTTGCCAGGCATCATGTAAATATTAAGAACAAACAATGAAGAGGCAGAAGGGGTGCTGAGAGATTGATAGACAGGGATGCATTTGTCTTTAATGGACCATTTCTGCCTATCTTTGTGTAGTGTTACTCTTAGGTTTGTCGTCATAATTTCTCTGTCATTATCTCTACAATAAAGTGTTCCCAATATTGAGCAAACAGATTAATACAGAAGCAGGATAATGCTGCGTTAATAAAATATGTATCCAACAGTTACAAACAAGAGAGTCTTCTAAAAAACATTCAATAATACCTTGACACACTTCTGGATTCAAACTTTGATAGTATACAAAAAGGAATAATCATAACTGAGCGTTATCTCAACATACCAGATTGGAAGTCTAACTTCACAAAGTTAAAATCAGATAATAGATTGAAGCAAAGTAGAATGTATGCATTAGCCTTCATCACAGTAATGAGAATTGTAAAATCCAATAAAGTGACATAACATTCAGCAACCTAAAAAATATCTCACAATACTGCTTTCAGTCTGTATTTCTACAGTGCAGCAGGATTAAGCATATTCTCATGAAGCTAACTGTACTAGTACGGTCTAAGGCAAAAACTCAGCAGTTTTTTGCAACAAGATGTAAAATGCCATTCACAGTCACTCAGCACTGCTGCACAATGCCAAACCCTGTGCAAATGATGAGTACAAAAGGGAAAGGCTTTTGGTATGGGTCATTTCTGGACATGTGTGAAATTCCATTTTTTGACCAATTAAATGTGCGAAAAGGGGGTGGATATGACAGTAGTGAAAATGGTGGGCAAGCAGAGAGGAAGACAGGGGAAAGAATACAGGAATTCACAGGATAGCGGTGGGAGAGTATCATGGCTATCCACTTCTTCACAACACATATGTAGAATTGTACACAGAATTGGATGAACTTGGAGAATCACCACACCGGGGATGGATAAAAACAGAATAATGTTGTATGGTCAAGTAAACCAAATCAAGTGTGTCAAGATGGCATGTAGGTCAAGTGGAGAGCTATGTATGGGGCATATTTTTTTCTGGGACAGGTGCGCATTTGAGGACTGTTGAGGAAGATGCATAGGAATAAGAGGGTCAGGTAGGTAATGTAGGTTAGGTTGCAATCACATTCATACAGGACATACAAGACAGACAGGGATGGCAGAGGACACAAAAGGTTGGGGAATGGCATGATTAGGGATAGGTAGGGTACATCATAGGTGCTGCACCAGAGTAATAGCGTAATCAGTAGTTTAATTTCCGCTTTCGTCAATAGACTTCATCAGAATACAAAGTCAACACAATTCAAAGCGTTTAAATACCACACTAATAAATGAGCAAATTGATCAATTAAAACACAATTAATTAAACATTTAAAATGTTCATAAAACCAAAAAACTGCATTCATCCAATGTTAAAAAAATCTAAAGGAACTAGTTCCTTGTTGATGTGTAATTTTCTGTACTTTAAGAAGCATTTGATGTTAATGTAATCATTCAGACCAGGAGATTTGTCAGCGTTAAGTTTGATTTGCCATAAGGTTTCACGCTGTTCTACGAAATTCTTAAAATCTCCACCTCTGAGGTCAGAACATACTACCTCCAAGACAGAAAATAAAAATTTTTTGTATGTCCTACAAACTTTTGAATGTTTGTAAAGAGCATTATTCTCGTCATTAGTTTTAATACTATAAATGTGTTCTCTAATTCTGATGTTTAAACTGCGGGTAGTCATGCCAATATAAAAGGCAGGACAACCCGAACATTGACTAATGTAAATTACCCCCTTAGTCTTACAGTTGACGTATCCAGGAACCCTGAAAGTATGGTCAACATTCTCTATTTTAATGTAAGGACCCATGCTATTTTGAGCCCCCTTCTTAGTGAAGAACCATCTCACGTCAAGGATTCTTGGCATTTTTTAAGCAAGTTTGGTAGTTATACACTTGAACAAGGTTTTGATCCTTTAAAAGATATTATTTTTACAGTTGACGTTATTTCTTTGTATACATGTATTCCTCATTGTGAAGGAATTGAAGCAGTTTGTGATTTTTTGGCAAAAAAAGTGGGATATTTACAAATAGCTTCATCTCTACCATCCGGTTGTTTTTGGAATTGATTTTAGAAAACAATGTTTTTCTTTTTGACAAACTATATTACAGGCAGAGAAAGGGGGTGGCCATGGGGTCTTCTGCCGCCCCTGCATTCGCTAATTTGGTTATGGCCAGGTGGGAACAGGAAGTGATACCTACTTTGAAGCAGAAATTTAACATCAAATTCTTTTGTAGATATATTGATGATTTGTTTTTTGTCATTGAAGGAAATTCGTCGACAGTAAATAGGTTGTTTGAAGAGATTAATGATTCTTCTGAATTTTTGAAGTTTACTATGGGTGTTGAGGGAACAAGAGTGAATTTTTTGGATATTTTTTTATATTGGGATGAAGAAGATGGATGGCTACATAGTAGAATTTATCGAAAGGAGACCTTCACAAACGGGTACTTACACCATTCTAGTAACCACCCTAGACACGTAGTTAAGAATGTTCCTCGTGGACAATTCATAAGGGCAAGTAGGATGACAACCAAAGAAAATGACTTACTTGACGAATTTAATACCATAATTTTTTTATTTCAAGAGAGGGGGTATGAACTTAATCAGTTACACATCATTATGGATGAAATTCTACAGAAACGTACAAGTATGTTTAGATCAATCATGGATTTTCCGAATTCAACAGGGGGAGGTGTTAAGAAAGGAGACAAAGTGAATGAGTTTGAAACACGCCCCATGTGTTCTTTGGAGACTAGTATAGACAGTTCTTTAATTAGACAAGCTATAGTGGACAACTGGAAAATTATTGAAGGCAATGAGGAGATGAGGAAGATGTTTGGTGGTGGGCCCTCTTTTGTATTCAGGAACCATAATAATTTGAAAGGGATCCTGGAGAAGAAACCGGCAGGCAGGTCAATTGTTAGTTTTACTAACACTGGGATGCATTGTTGCCACAGTTGCAACATGTGTCGATTTATTTCAGAGGGTCCTTACATTAAAATAGAGAATGTTGACCATACTTTCAGGGTTCCTGGATACGTCAACTGTAAGACTAAGGGGGTAATTTACATTAGTCAATGTTCGGGTTGTCCTGCCTTTTATATTGGCATGACTACCCGCAGTTTAAACATCAGAATTAGAGAACACATTTATAGTTTTAAAACTAATGACGAGAATAATGCTCTTTACAAACATTCAAAAGTTTGTAGGACATACAAAAAATTTTTATTTTCTGTCTTGGAGGTAGTATGTTCTGACCTCAGAGGTGGAGATTTTAAGAATTTCGTAGAACAGCGTGAAACCTTATGGCAAATCAAACTTAACGCTGACAAATCTCCTGGTCTGAATGATTACATTAACATCAAATGCTTCTTAAAGTACAGAAAATTACACATCAACAAGGAACTAGTTCCTTTAGATTTTTTTAACATTGGATGAATGCAGTTTTTTGGTTTTATGAACATTTTAAATGTTTAATTAATTGTGTTTTAATTGATCAATTTGCTCATTTATTAGTGTGGTATTTAAACGCTTTGAATTGTGTTGACTTTGTATTCTGATGAAGTCTATTGACGAAAGCGGAAATTAAACTACTGATTACGCTATTACTCTGGTGCAGCTCCTCTTGCTTTCAGTTGGACATTTTATTTACTTGGTTGCTTTTTTGGTGCTTCTTTTTTCTTCTACATCATAGGTGCACTCGCATCCAGCTTGAGCACAGTGAGAGTCTAGTCCTCACCTCCAGAACTGTCATCGCTGCCTCCTGTGTCAGTTTTCTGGGTCAGTGCTGGACATGGCATCAATTTGGCAATCCACCACAGGACCTATTCAACTCTGCCAATTCAGGCACTGAGGCTCCTCTCCATTATCTCCTCCACTAGCCCTGTCAGCAACTGATGGGTGACAAAATCTCAACTTCCATTAGTACAGCTCCAGGAGGGTACTACTGCACCACTAGCCAGGGCAGAGCTACTTGACACAGTTGGAGTAGGTAGGACAGGAGTTGAGAATGCAGCACTGACAGATTGGGACCTAGACATGCTGGGTGTCTGTGTTGCTTGTGTTGGTGCTGCCACAGCCACCTGTGGAGGTATGGAGAGCTGAACCACAGTGGTCAGTCTAGCTACCTGTGCTGATGATAATTTTGGTTTCAACAGCAGTGTATCCCAAAGGAGAGAGAGAAGATTAGAAGAGACAAAAGAGAGAGAATAAGATCACTGGCATGTCACATTATGTTATTTCAATACATAAATATGACACATAAATATGTTCACTTTTGATACATCCAGATATGATGTGAAGGCATTAATGTGCCACAAAATACATCAATCTCAGTGCCATTATATAGAAAATGGAAACATTTATTTGACTATGCCATATCAGATACATGCTTTCCAAGTAAATTATTTCAGTTACCATCACTTAATTGTTAATGTCATTCAGTATTGCAGCTAATATTTTATAAATACTATCATGTCCTAAAAGCCAATTTCTGCCTCAGGAAATTGAATTCATACACACAACTAAGATTGTGTACTCATTGCCTAATGAAATCAGTAAGAGCTACTGGTGAAGGCATATATGTTTGATATAAGAATTCTGATATTCTTTTTCTTTGAGCTGATATGAACTAACAGCCTGAAAAGTATTATCTGGCTTGCTTTAATAACTGATGTATTCTTACCCTGTACCTCTCTGGTCCTCACCTGATGCACCTCACAGTTCCGTGTTACTTCTTCTGCAGCTGTACAGTAGGGAAACCAATAAAATAAATGAAAGCATAATGAATAGGTTCATAGGTATGTACTAGGCTAATGACCACAAGGGCCTTTTTAAGCTTAGCCATGCATCCCAAATCTCTGAGAATTTCTGATGCCTTTGATAAGTGTAAGCAGTGCAAGGGAGATGAACCATTTACAGGGTCCCTGTGTCCATTAAAGACAAAGGTGCCAAACAAAGAATGAATTTTCAGTTCCCATCCAATTGTCCAAGTTGCATTTGAATTGGGTTAGGGAGGAACTCTGCTTCACATGGATGGGGAGCTTGTTCCATAGACAGGGTAGTTTCTGGGATACATACCTGTCTCTCCAGCAAGTCCTATTTATATCACAGGCAAGGTTTAAGTCTTTAGAATGGGTAATTCTGGTGCTGTTTGTTTTGTGGATATGGAAGAAGTCCATCAGAGTGGGGTCTGACAATGCCCTGTATGCCAGGCATAAATCTCCCCTCAAAAACCTGTAGAAAACAGAATACAGGGATAGGGTCTAGAGGTGGTCTGCATAGGATATTTTACTTACACCCTCTATTTGTTTAGTGAGGAACCTCTGTAGATATTCCAGTTGTTGGATATGCCTGGTTAGGTACATTCCAAAAGGTGTATTGTACTCAATTGTAGGTCTGATGAATGCTGAAAACAGTGGACTTAGATGCCATACCTTTGTTTATAAGTTGCGTAACAACTAACTGTATTTACTGGATAATCCATGCTATACCATTAACCTGTCATGGGCCACTACACCTACATATCCAAGGGGTGCTTTTTGTCTAAAATTCATCCTCCTATTGGCTCAGGAGGTCCTGGTTGTGCCTCTTCATGTCACTGTACTAATGACAACAATGCTCACCTGTGCGTGGAATACCAGTCACACTGGAGACAGCCTTGGACAAGGTATTTCAAGCCTCAGCCTTATACTGAGACCCAGTATAATCCCTCTGCAGCAGCCTACCTCTGAAGCACTTTATGAGGAGTACCACAAAAATCATGGACTCCTCAACACCCCATCTTTGTTCTCTAAATGGAACACTATCCTCACCTTTGCCAGACATGTCTACAGAAGTCAAGCAAGAATAATATGTCTTAATTGGCTCCCAATTAAGATCTTGCATGTAGCAGCCTGTGTACAAAGGCACGCAGCCTTGCCAGCTGCACTTGCACAACTGAAAGCACAAAATGGCTTGGGAGACACATTTACACTGATTACATTCAAAAGCAATGAAGGTATGAAGTATGGCAGTGAGATTTAGCCATGCATGATGCTCCACCTAGTTATGCCTATTCTAGTGTTAAACACTGACATACTTTATGTGTTTCTTATAACCATTGTTGAGTGGAGCTAAATGTTATGACTTGAGACATATCAGGCTGTGTGGATTTACACACTATCCAAATTTAGTAGTACTGCCTTGGAGTCAAACTCATGAGAAAAAGAAGGATACAATGTTAATGTTTGTTTATAAATTGTCAATGCCACTATAGAACTTCCTTTTTTACATGGTCATTTGAGATATACTACTTTCAAAATAATGGAGATGTACTTAAGCAATGCTTGTATATGTGTGACTTGAACTACTCATGGTTCTGGAAAAATTGTAGTATTTGTGGTTGTACATACATTTCAGAGGTATGGAGTTGCATGACTTGGGAAACACATTTTGGGGTATGTTCCATACATAGTTCAAATTACATGCTGTCCTAAACATATACTTATGATGTGTGATGAGTTATAATAGCTATAGAGGCATACAATCAAATTCACTGCAGTTAGATCCACAAGATATTAGCAGACAAGATGCTGAAAATACACAAACCAAGTGGAAAAACATTGGTGTATTTTTACAAAAGCTAAAGCTTTCGGAAAACACCCTCTATCAGTATTCAGAACTCATTTTACACAGTTCTTAATATACCATAATGAAACACAGCACATGACACAGCCCACCAATAGTAAAAAAACAAACAATTTAACAAGTAATTAACATCATATCTACTTTTAAAGTAGTAATATAGATTTAAAACACACACAAAAAGAAAAAAACATAAAAAATGTTCTTCTTGTATCAAATCTGACATTTATTTATATTCCTTCTGCTTGGCAACTAATATTGGTTTGAGCATTACCATATTATTAAGCCCAGGATATTTATCTGCTTCAAGTGTAGTAATCCATCTATATTTGATACATCTAATTTATTATTCATATCCCCTCCTTGTAAGTTCTTATGAACAACCTCTAATACCTTAAATTTAAAATCATGTATTGAGCCCCTATCTAAGATTTTATAATAGCTATAGCAAAGCTATTGTACACATCATAGATATGCAAACACATTTTAAATTAGCTATCCTCATCATTGTCATGGTTAACATAATTTATAACCATTATACCAGACTTGTATGTAATCATTAATGATACTTTTGTTACAAACATCATATTTATGATACTCATATGTATATAAATTTACAGTCCTAAACAAAAGTTTGTGACAAATGTCATTCTGACCCCCTCAGTAAAAAATATATGTAAAATGAATTTGAACTATGCATTAACTGTCCTCTTTCTCTAAACTTACTGCACTTACACCTTATGCCACAGAGACTGATAGCTGGCAGGAGCATTTTTTTAGTCAGTACTATCCAGAGTGCTGTCAGTAGGGCAATGGCCCTAGGCTCATTTGCACCACAGAAGGCAGACCAAATTAAATGTTACATTTTTACCTTCAGCTGTGAGTCATGTTTGTTTGTTTGTGCACTCCAAAGTAGCTTGCAAATACAAAAGGAAAACAATACATTAAAATAAATAAATAAAAGGGAAATGAAAACAATCAAAGGGGATATCTATAACTAATACTGATATAATTTTAAAGGAAATTTCTGTTTGTCAGGATTACTGCTTGAGAGATAGGTTAATGTAATGCATCATATGTAATACAGTTTTCCACATCATGTTACTGCTTTTTGTGTTATCCAAATTTAGAAAATGCAATGTTTTGCTTAATGCATTTCACATGTTGCTATTAATACTGAGAAAAGTTGAATTTCTAATAACACATTAATATGCAAAAAGTGTGTTTCAATATTTATTCTGAGCCACTCATTACAATTATATGTAAACTGGATTCAAACCCTGCACTACCTATTCTCTTTCTCTAACTCAATGCAATTACACATTCTGCTGAGAGATAGGTAGCTGACAAGTGCATTTTCTTCACTCAGCAGTATCCAGAGTGCTGATGGCATCGCACCAGTACCAGGCTTGTTTTGCTGCTAAAGGTAGCCCAAATTCATTTTTTGCCTTGAGAAGAGAACCATCATTCAGTGCTAGTAACTGCAACCAGTTCCTATTGTGCAATGTCAAGAAGCAAGCAAAGGATGAAGCCAAAAAATATTTTTTTCCAAATAGCCATCTGTGATGTTCTCTCAACTTTGACAGTTTTATTAGAAGAAAACATGCACATTACTACTGGCAGACAAACACCACCATATCTAGATTTAAACAGTGACACCAAGGCATGAACATGACACATTTCACTATTTGCCGTAGACAGCAGGCAGCTTTATGAAGAAAAGAAAAGTACCTTACATATACTCAAGAGGTGACATTGTATCACTTTACATTAAAGGTCCTACATAAGCATTTTCTTAGAGTTGTCCTTTGTATATAAAGGCACATTGTCCCAAGCCTGGAACAACCTCCCACCAAATATTTGCAACATTAATTGGACAACCCGTTTCAGAACTGAACTTAAAAACTACCTTCTTAATTCTAGGTTCTGCCCATGTCACGACCTACTTAATACCCCCTTCACCTCTCTATCCCACTCATTACTCTGAATCTATCAGCTTTCCAAGAATTATACTCTCTATTATTCTAACATCATTCATGCATTTATCACCAATCTAGCTCTTCATTGTTGTAATACTATAATATACTAGCACAAACCTAATTATGTATTTTACTCAGCTTTTTACTACTGTATTTAATTTTTCATATAACTACTGTTACTGTAAATATGTGCAATATTATAACTATGAAATTCTCCTTGCTTTTAAATACTATTCTTTTTTGCTTTATGAATGTATGATATAACTTTGCAATATTCTTGTTCTTTGAATGAATGCTCATTGATATCCTGCATTTTTTTTTTACTGAAGCTTTTCTCCTCGGGTCTGCACTGAAAACGGGTCTTTGACTCAGCTGTACTAACTTGGTTAACAAATGGTAAATGAATAATAAAATAACATAAATAAGGTATGTAAATGAATGGTACACATTCAACAGTTAACCTAAAAATTCCTATCACAATAGCAAAAATTGCTTGCACTACTACAGCTTTTTGTTGGCCTTCCTTTTGTTGGCATTATTCCCCTTTTTTATGCTAGTCTGACATAAATCCAGTCTCCTTTGCATTTATTTTGATATGCGTTTTTATTATTTAACTCTTATGTACCTCATATAAATTACAGACAATTTGTTGCTCAGAGGCACAGTACAATTACAAGCATTTAGTAATACAAGTGTTACAAGCTGCTACTCTCGTAATTAATTAACATAATGCCCTAACTTTTTGGTAAGTCTATTCTCCCTGACACACCCTCAGTAAATACACATCAAAGCAGCAGGAATGTGAAAAGCATAATTATTCCTGAAGTAATACTAGCCATTCACAGTTACAAGCCCTTAGCAAGGAACATTTCTCAATGCCATGGCATGTGCACGAAATAATGTAGGTTCTTACACCATGTTTATCTTTCCAGCACTTAATGCAGATTGGTGTATTCATGAATGCTAATGATTTGACACCTGATTCAAATATTTACAGTGTTCACAGGGCTGAATCTGCACTATATAAGCTAATCCTGTAGGTACAGCAGTTGTATCATAGTAAGGGAGACTGGATCCACACACATTTTGATACTGCTAGTTGTATCATAGTAAGGGAGACTGGATCCACACAATTATTGATACTGCTATTAGACATGAAATACTTTTGCCTACTTTCAGAAGTGATTTTCTGTGAAGGTATTTTGTTTCTTACAAAGGGGTTTATTTTGACATTATGGATGCATTGCATTTCACAATTTAAATCTGTATCAATTATTCAATTATATTTTATAATGTGATGTTTGTTTGTATATTATGTCCTTATAAGGGTTTGGTAGGTATTTGTTTAGCAAATGTCTTGATATGCATTATTTGATATCACATTTTCTATGCAATACAAAGTGGTCATAAATTCTATTTTTATTTATTACCCCATATTTCCATGTACTATCCATAAATCTATTTAAACCTTCATTCTCTTAGGAATACATGAAAACTTAGCTCTATATGTTTAATGGTGCTATACATGTGTTTAAGTTTATAGTCTATAACGGTCTGCTAAATTTTTATGTATCTTGGGGATGCCTTTAATTGTAGCCAAAATAGGGAAATCCACCTTAAGGAATTTGTATAGTTCTTCATCAATTGAATCTATTCTACCATAGGCTATATCTACTTGGTTAAGTGAAGATACCTCATACTGTAGAGGATTGTTAAGTAAATCAAATATTTTGCTGTTGTTGTCCGCAGGCATAATCCTGATGTTATTCTCATTTAATGATTCAAGAACTAAATTAACTTGACTATGTATCAATGAGTCTCTTTGATTATACTTGAGTTTTTTATATAACTTGTAAATTTCAGTATTAATAACATTTTCAAAAGAAAGCAGGGTCTTATCCATAGGGGGGGGGGGTGAATGAGCTCTTTTTTCTTAAGTCAAAGATACTTTTTTGAGAGGAAGTATTGTGGAAAAATATCCCTAAGTTGAGTTTCCTTAGGAATAATTTAAATTCCACCAATGTGTCTGTAACATCAAATGATTTATCAGGAATATATTTCATTCCTTTGAAAAAGATGTCAACCAGCTCAGGTATAACATCTTGTGTACTATAATTATAAATCTTAACTTCTCCACTGATATATTGATTATTGGATATACCCCCTCCCCTCTGGTTAATAGTTTGATTTAGGGGGTTATCTGTTACCATAATATTGTCATCATACCTATCAAATGATTCCCCTAATATTCCTTGTATTTGTTCCATCTGTTTTGTCCTCTTCCTCTCCGTTTTACTGTCTGCCAGTGATCTTGTTTGTTGAAAGTTTCCCCCTCCCCTAAAAAATCTTCCTCATATGTTTGTTTGCCCTTCCATCTGTATGCACTTCCTTTTTCATATTGTAGCAAGTCTCGCTGCAGTTTTTTACACTTCCTTTCAAACACCTTTTTGCAGTTGTTTTCTGCATATTCATATTGTTTGCTATATAGTTTTTCCCATTGTGAGAACAACATATCCTTTTTGATTTCTTTACTCATACATTCAACATCCTGTAACAAAATGCTTATCTTTGAAATCATATGTTTCAATGAACTAAAATTCTCAACCTTATCCTTACTTATATTTTCCAAACCTTTTTTAACATTAAAGTCAAAAGGTATATGCATAAATTTGTCCGCATTGAAGTTAAAGTTGTCTAAACTGTCATTGTCTCCCCCATTCTCTGACTTCTCTGCATTTCACAATACCATTGTTTGCTGCCTGCATTGCATTGACATAGCCACGTATATAAGTTATTTATTTTAATGGAGAAGTTTATTTCATGTAAATGTTACCTGCCATTATAGACGCATTTGTGTGAGAATCTGAAAATTTGTTCCAGAAATGTGTTATACCAGTATTAGCAATGTCAGAGTTTAACATTTGTATTCCATCAAAAGTGTTAAGCCTGTGATATATATCGGTCTGCCATCAACACAACTGGATATCCATTTCATTTGTAATTAAGTAGAATATATTTGTAATGATGTCATGTGATATGGAGTTACACAGTTGCTGTCATCTTTACAGACTTTTATCCATGCTTTTCATTTTCTTTGTTTTGTTGGGGTGTTTTATATTTCTGTATTACCTTTGTGTATACTCTTAGAGGGCCTTATGTTTTACTTTAGTTTTGTGTGCGATGCCTGAATAAATTCATACATATTTCTTTTGTTAACATTCACACATTTGACTTAATTCATTTTTTTCACTTCTTATGCTTCAGCTCATACAGGGCTATGACACCCAAGACATCTGGTCCCTAAAAACCTCTATACACAGATGCAGAGAATAAACCCATCACCCAGGCACTACAGAGACATGGACAATTCCTATTAGACAGGGCTGAATAGACAAGTCCTTCTGTGACTGTATCTAGGATCAGACAGTTAACAGTGTTAATGCATTTGGAGGACATGGCTGGGAATACCAGAAGATGATACATTTTAACACTGACATAATTAAAAACGCAAAGCATAAGGCAGCTGCAGTTGCCTGGGAAAGGATAGCTACTAGTGGTGGTCCTGCTTCCGAACCACAACTGACTGGGACAGAGGAGGAGTTTCTGTCCACTGTTAGAAATCCAAACAGCTCATCAGGAAGCTCCAAGAGAGTCACTGATGTTGATGATGATGAGGAGGACAACCTAAGAGTGCCCACTGCTAAACTTTCTGTTGTGCCATATAATAAATCATTAGTCTTGTGTGTGTGTGTGGTTTCACTTCATAATCTCAAAATGCTGAAATCTCGAATTTCAGCATTTCGAGACCAAAAAGCCAAAACCGTATAAAACCGAAACTTCATAAACCTGAACACACAGCATACACCACATCACACACAAACCACAACACCCACACCACAAAACAAACAAACACAAAAAAAAAAACATCAAACATGCAAATACTTGCAATACACAAAAGCAGGGGGGCAAGCCCCCCTGCACCCCCCCAGACCCCCTACTTATATATACTAACTCTGAGACCGCACAAACAGTAACAGACAGAACACTCACACCCAGATATTCCACAGTCCCTCGCACGCATACACACACACAAAATCACACATACACAAACACCAACACATCCAACAATTACACACTCATACGTTAACCTACCTACCCTAACCCACACAAACAACTTAAAAACAATCTAATACACACTCAGACTCCCACCCAAAACCCTTAAAAAACAGTCACTTACCTTATACTCCACACAAATCCATGCACCACATCAAACTTCATCCAATGTAAACACTACATGTCACGTAACATAAAGCCATAACCATGAATTCGAGATAGTCGAATTTGAGATTATGCACTTTCCACATTTTGAAATTCGGCTTTATAGTCTCGAAATACTGAAATCTGACATTTCAGCATTTCGAGATTATAAAGTGAAACTATATACGTATATCTGTACAGAGTTTTCAGAAACTCAAAATTCATATTGTGGTACAGCGAGGACTGGGAATTTACCCTTTTCTTCACTGTAGTGCAACCTTGGAGTTGGTATATATAATTTGCAGGGGGGGTGTGGGGCACTGCCCCTGGTGTAGGGGGGCATAAATGTAAAAAAGGGTAGATTTTATTTTTTATGTTAGAGTTTTCGGAAACTCGATCATATAGTGTCGTCTATATGAATTTTGAGTTTCTGAGAACTCAATCATCTGACATAGATCTTAAATACACACACACACACCTTAAATATATGTGTGTGTGTGTGTGTGTATATACATTTTATATATATATATATATATATATTGAGAGAGAAAGCAAATGAGAGAAAAGAGAGAGGTTGGTGAAGAAAACTAGACAGAAGATTTTTGCATAACATGTTTCTTCTTAAAGAGATGTAAAGTGGATTGTTTTCTGCTTACTGTTACTGTGCAATTTACATCGTGATACTTATCATCTGTCTTTCATCTCCATTTCTTCCATCTAGGCAAATCTGGTCCTAATTTTGCACATCCACCTGCACATGGTATGCATTGTTTTTTTTCTTATTACTTTACATAAAGTAGATTTATATATACATTAAAATCCTTTTTAAATTGCATTTGCATGTAGTATTGCTTAAACTATATTTTCCATAACATAAGTTTGATCAGTTTTTATTCTATTTCTCTCTCTCTGTTGAGTTAACTACTTGTTATTATAGCTGGCTCTGACACAAGCATTACGGAACTCATACCACCTGATGTCACAGTATTGGTAGCCTCTGATAATTGGTGATGATGATGGGGCACAGTCTGGGGGGTGCAGTGCTCTGACATTGAGATTGTGACTCACATGCCCCCATCAATATCTCAGTCACAGTCAGTATGCCTATGCAAACTCATGGCATGGAGCCTTCAGGTTGAGGGTGACACAGTTGATCAGGGTAGTGTGGTTGCTCAAGTTGCAGAGCTGGCCAGGTCTACCCATAGCCATTGTGAAGGTGAGGAACCACACAGGGATTTGGTAGAGGTGCTCAGAAGAGGCCTGCTGTCCTTACTTCTCCTGATGGTGGTGTGTCAGTTGGTGTCACACAATATATGTGTATAGCCATCACAAAGGCACAGGCATGCTCCAGCAGGGCTTTGAAAGAGATAGTGCCAATACTAAATATTGTGTATTCTGGCGTGGAAGACTCCCTGAACCGTGTGGGTGACTCCTTGGACAAAATAAATGACACACTGGACTGGGCCATGTTTGTAATGGAATGCCTGCTGAGGGTGGGTCAGCATCCATGTGGCTGCTGTTTTGCCAGGTGTTATCTGATGTGGCCATGCAAAATCCCACTGCCATAGTGACACTATTTCTACTGCTCCATTAGTGGTCGAGGTGTCCACACCCAGACATAGTAGACCATGTGGTCATGGTCCCAGATGTCTTTGTGATGACAGCTCATTCAGCAGGCATCATTCACATTACAGGTGCACCCTAACTTCTAGCCAGGGCTTTGGAATTAGCAGTGCAACTCCTGGCAGAGGTAATTCTTGTGGTTACGGGCAATGACAGTGAACTGACTACTCTACCATGCATGGCTCACACCTGTCTGAGATGCAAGGATGTAATGCAAGCACAGGTGCTTTGATTCTGTTCTAGTAGACCCCCACACATTAAAGATCATCTTGCCCATGCCACCTCACCCACAGACACATTTTATCTAAATCAATACTGAATGATAGCAATCTGCTGGTACTGGCCCTGAAAATTGTATACTTGTGAAAAACTGGTTTCTTATTCACACACACCACTTCTATGGTGTAAGGCTTGCCCTCCAGTAATTTCCCATAATCACTCTGTGTAAGTGACAAAGACTGTGCCCTGTCCTTTGCACATTTCTTTGTGATTTTGGGTTGCCTATGTCAGATATACAGAGTGAATAGCTAATGCATTCTTAGTCAGATACTAGCTTACATCACATGTATTGCAAAAAATGTTTCATTAATATTTTTTTTCCTGCTCGTTTGAAAAGTACTGATTATGTCCTTGTTAACTGTAATACCACTGTGCTGTATTATTCTTACTAATTCAGTCTTACTAGTTATGAATTGCTGATTTCACATAAACTTGAGCAAATGATGACTAACACTGACCTGCTCTCAGATGGGTTAACTAAACTGGTCAAATGTCATGAGTGATGCAGAGTACAGGGCACATTCATAGCTCTACATTGCATAATCCACTCACGACATCCTGCTGACATTACTGTACAGCTGAGATATGTTTCATCTTACTGACAAGTATTTGCATTTAAAAGTAATCACTGAGTTTTTTTTACACGTTCAACAGTTACCTTGGATAATACTACAGCTACAAGATGTGTCCTTGGGAGTTGACTGTGTCTTATCCTGACAGGATACAACAATTAAAGGCTGAGGACTTCTACAGAGGTGAAAGGCTAATCCCTTTAAAAGAAACATTACATTACAGAGTACCACAAAGATATGTATAGATAGATAAAACTCTATATCTCTATTTGTATGTGTATATATATATATATATATATATATATATATATACACACACACACACACACCCACATACATATAAAATCATAGCACTAATAACTCTCAAGGAAGTCCTGAGGGAAAATAGTTGTTAGTTCTCTAAAAATTCATAAGTAAAGAAAAAGTAAAAAGAAAGTGAAGCTAGATAGACAAAATACAAAAAAATTTCAATAGTTTTTTTTTTAAAAAAGAAAAGAACTCACTATTTTAACAACAAAATGTCTGAACTTTAAACAGACCATATTTGAAATACAGGAATTAAACAGTGTAAATAAACTGTAAGAGCATATGCAAGACGTCTACAATTTACATTTGATGTTTGACTGACATCTAAAGGCCATAAGGATAACTGCAGCTAGACTAAATTTCAATGAAAATTGTATTAAAGGTGATATCATAAAATGCTATAGATATATATATATATATATATATATATATATAGATATATATATATATATATATATATACATAGACACAGTACATTAATGTTAAACACAAGCTGATCGATTACAATAGAACATACGGACACACTTAGCTTTAGTAATAAATTAGAACTTGCAGTGCTGGGTTTTTAAAGTATGGCTGTGTCAATGTAAATTGTTATTCAGTTTGATGCTATGAAATCAGTATAATACAGAGAATTCCAAACTTAAGACATGTTTCCTGATTAAGCTCTAGGTGAAACAGGTTGATATTGTTGTTATGTGGGATACAGAATAAGTGCCACTTGCTAACAAGTGCTGGTTTCTGTCTTCAGACTGTTATTTTCACCATGATGTACTATATTCACTACTAAGTGGTGTTCGTATGCTGTTTAGAGTTTTTAGCCGTGGTATGGAAACAACAGTGGAAGTGCTTTCATTTTATTTGAAAGCAAACAGCACTGATTTCACAGTTTACTTTATTGAGTAAAGTACAGTTGTGTACACTTACCATAAATGTAGATGTTCGAGTGTATTCACTGTTGCAGTCACCACACTTGGGTTATCTGCCTGCAGGTAGCCCTCAGTCGGCCGGAATTCCAGAGACTTAGTATTTCTGCATCAGTTGCTGTCACTCCAGGACTGACTACAGGTCATCAGGGGTATAAAAACAGGCAGCCGAAGCCATTACATCAGTTTTTCTTTCCACAAATGTCAGGAGTTCCCCAACAGGGAGCTAAGTTATGGTGGGGGAAAACACCACCAGTAAAAATTAAATACTAATACCAATACCAATACCCCTAAAAAGGGGGGAGGGTAGTAAAAGGCACAGAGAGGTTAGAGAGAGAGAGATAGAGAAAAAACAGGAGGCTGGATGGAGGGTAACCAGGACTGCAACAGTGAATACACTCGAACATCTACATTTATGGTAAGTGTACACAACTGTACTATGTTCTTCATCTTTCACTGTTGCAGTCATCACACTTGGGTAGATTCCCAATGCTGAAGAAGGGTGGAGGCAGTCGCGAAGAGTTAGGGCTGGCTAGAATGCCTTGCAGGACTGCTGTTGCAAAACCTGCCTTGGATTTGGAAAAGATAGGCAGGTGGCAATGCTTGGTGAAGGTGTGAACAGAACTCCAGATAGCAGCTTCCAGGCTGTCCCTGAGAAATGCTGTAGAGGTAGAAGTTGCCCTAGTGGAATGTGTTCTGACCCGCTGGGGGGTTGGTTTCTTATGGTGCTTGTAGCAGAAATGGATGCAATGTGCTATCCATTTGGAAACTGTTTTGAAATCGCCTTGCCCTCTGTCCCTGTTGCAAAGCTGACTAGTAACTGGTCAGATTTTTTGAAGGGCTTAGTCCTATCAAGGTAGAATCTGAGCTGTCTGTGCACATCCAAGGAGTGCAGGATCCTTTCTCCTTTATTTTGAGGAGTAGGGAAAAAGGTAGACAAGTGGATGGATTGATTAAGAGCCACACTGGACACCACTTTAGGCATAAAGGAAGGGCTAGTCCTGAGGGAAACCCTATCCGCATGGAAAATAAAGAAGGGTTCCACAGCCATAAGTGCTTGTAGCTCAAATACTCTTCTAGCTGAAGTGATGGCCAGAAGCAAGGCTGTTTTCCAAAAGAGGAATTTTAGCTCTGCTGACACTGCAGCCTCAAAAGGGGGTATAGTGAGCTTTTTCAGTACAAAGTTAAGGTCTCAAGCAGGGGTGGGTGCTCTCCTTGGCAGCCCTGTTTGCCCCTCTCAGGATCTATTTGATAAGAGGGTGAAAGAAGAGAGGTGGCTCAGGGTTGTAATGAGCTGAAATGGCAGAGGAATGAATCTTAGTGGAGGAGAAGGATAGACCTCTGTGGAGTAGATCTGCTAAGTAATCCAGAATTAGGGGCAGGGTTGTGTCCTCTCCTTTAGATTGAATCCAGGAGCAGCACCTTTTCTGCTTATCAGCATAGGATTTCCTTGTACTGGGCTTTTGGCTCTGGCATGATGTCCAGCCCAGCTGCTTGGCTGGGCTGGGCTGGGAGAATTCAAGAAAATAAGCCAGGCTGCAGCAGGAGGGAGGGTTTGCAGTATGAATGTAGATCTGTCTGTGGCTGTGAGGCAGCGTATCTGGGGTAGGTGCCAGGGTGGCACCGGTGACATGCTTTGTAGGAGTGGATAACAGTGCTGGTGTAGCCAGTCCAGGGCAATAAAGATTGCCCTTGGTCTATCCTGTCTTATCTTGAGTAATATTTTTGAGAGAAGAGGCAGAGGGGGAATGCATAGATTGAGAGGTTTTCCCACTGGAAGGATAGGGCATCCACTTTCCAGGCCCTGCTGTGAGGTGCTCTGGTGCAGAATTTGCTGAGCTGGTGATTGCAGGGGGAAGCAAAGAGGTCCACCTCTGGGGTCCCCAATCTCTGTATTAGAAGGCTGAAGGTACTGGGTTCTAATCACCACTCATGTGGGTCTAGGAGATTTCTGCTTAAGTCATCTGCCAGAGAGTTTTGTTTGCATGGCAGGAATTGAGCTTGCAGATGAACATGCATGTCCAAGGCTATGCTCCAGAGGGCCATGGCTAGCCTGCAGAATTGGTAAGAGTGGGTTCCCCCTGCTTGTTGATGTACCACATGACTGTGGTGTTGTCTGTTTTTATTAGCAGGGGTCCTGGTGAGAGTAGGGATTTGAAATCTGTCAGAGCATGCTGAACAGCTAGCATCTCTTTTTGGTTGATGTGCAGATGAATTTGACTTAGGCTCCAGTGGCCCTAAATGCGCTTGTTGTCCAGGTGTGCCCCCAGGCATAGTCTGATGCATCTGTGGTTAGGGTCTGGGTGGCATGGGGTTGAGTAAAGAGAAGTCCCTTGTTGTGGTTGCATGCTGCTGCCCACCAAGGAAACTCTGTCCTTAGACAAGGTATGATAGGTATGACGGTTTCCACGTCCTGAGAATGTTGGCACCAAAGGCTTTTTAAGTACCATTGAAGTTTCCTCATATGCAGTCTGGCATATGGAATTACTAGAATGCAAGAGGCCATGAACCCTAGGGCCTGCAGGATTTTCCTTATGGATAGCTGGGTTCTGGTGGCCATTTGAGTGAAGTAGCCTGTCAGATAGGCTTGTTTTTCTGGAGTAAAGAATGCCATCTGGGATGCTGTGTCTAAGCTTGCTCCCAGGAATACAATCTTTTGACTGGGGACTAGTTTTGATTTCTTTTCATTAGTAGTGTACCAGGGAGGTTAGAAGGTTCTTTACAAATGTCAGGTGCTGCAATAGCTTTTCCTGACTGTCTGCCTGAATCAGGAAATTGTCCAAGTATGGGTGAATTTGAATTTTTCTCTGTCTGCAATAGGCAATGGCAGGAGCCAGGCATTTTGGGAATACTCCGGGAGCAGTGGATAAGCCAAAGGGAAGTGCAGATAACTGATAATGCATAGATCCTGCCCTGAAATGTAGGTATTTCCTGCATGGGTCCCTGATAGGGATGTGCAGATAGGCTTCCTTTATGTCTAGGGTGGCTAACCAGGCATCTTTGGACAGCATAGGAAGAAGCTGTTGATGGGTGAGCATTTTGAATTTTGGTGCCACCAGGAAGGTGTTTAGAATGGAAGGATCTAGGATTGGGCACCAAGTGCCCTCTTTTCTGGGTACCAGGAAAAGTCTGGAATAGAACCCTTGCCCTATCTGTTCTGCAGGAACAGGTTGAATTGCCCTTATGGAGAGCAGGGATTGGACTTTGTTTTGTGCCTCTTCCCACTGGTTTGGAGGAAGATCTGGGAACTCTTTTGGGGTTGGCAGTGAATGGAAGTAAAATTTGTACTCCTGGGATACAATGTTGAGGACCCATCCGTCTTTGGTGGTGGAGGTCCAGTTTTTTGCATGATGTGCAAGTTTTCCTCCTAGGGGCACAAGCAGTTGGGCAGAGGTGAGGAGTGGAGTTGAGAAGTCATAGTAAATTCTTTCCATAAGGGGGTGGCTTAGCACTCCTTGTAGTCACTCCATTGCTTAGATCTCTGCATACCCTGAGACTGTAATCTGGGGGGGGTCTATTTCCCCTGGGTCTAGTTTGAAATAGCCTTGAGGGGGCTGGAAAGGACCAAGGTTTTGAGGGGCAATGCCTACTGAATCTAGGAGGCTACACTTACAAGAAATCTTTGACTGCCTGCATAGATTTTGCTTTTTTTTCCATCTTTTTAGAACCTCTTCTGCTTTGGTGCCATAAAAATTGTCCTTGTTCAAAGGAGTGTCTAGTAATTTTGATTTGACATGGTCTGGCAAGGTCTGTTCCTTAAGCCAAGCATGCTTTCTCAGTACAGGGCCACTGACTGCTGCCCTGCAAGATGCTTCTAGGGCATCAAAGCCACATTGCAAAGTATGCTTGCTGACTTGGCTTGCAGAATGCATAAGCTCTTGTAACTCTTTATTTTCTGCACAGTCTGTAAAGGTAGATAATTTTTACTTAAGTTCCATAATATGTTGCTGGTATTTCAGCATGTGAAACTGGCAATTCAGTGCTCTAATGGCGAGAGTTGCAGAGGTGTATATTTTTTTTTTACCCATCTGTCTAAAGCTCGGGAGTCCCTGTTCAAAGGGGTGGGATTCTTATCTGTAGCTGCTTTTATACATTTAGGCCCATGGGAAATTACCTCTGGGTCAGCAGTAGGATATTTGAAAATAAATTTGTGAGTCAGGGACTCTGTAGTACCTGTCTGGTTTCCTTGGAGCAGGGGGTAAAGTATCAGGAGTTAGACTGGATTCCATAAAGACATCATCCACAACATCCAGAACTGGAGGCATTGCTAAAGGTCTATGTTGTGGTAAATCTAAAAATTCTCTGAGTCTCTTTTTGGACTGAGGATAGTCTTGGCATTCCCAGAGGAAATGCTCTCTTAAAGTATGTAGGGTTTCACCAAAAGAAAAATCCTCTGGAGGGGAAGCAGAGGGAATGGATTCCTCTGCATCTGAATCCTCATAAGCAGATAAAGGCATGTCTTCATATTCAAAAACCCCAGAGTTGTCGGACTCTCTGTCTGTTAGAGCTGCTAGGGACAGGTCTCTTTTTCTCTTAGCAGGGGAAGGCTGCCTTCCCCTAATCAGCATAATCAGGTCTTCTGCCATTTTAAGCATTTGATGTTGTGGCAAGGAAACAGGTGCTTGGGTTTGGGTCGTCGTTTTTTTTAGGTGTAGCTCATATGCTTGGCCTTAGAAACTCGGTAGTTTTAGACAGAACTGAAAACGTGAAAGAAGCCGTCGGTTTGTGTCGAATATTGGCAGTGCCCAGAACTTCCTCAGAAGCCAGTGCCTGCACAGCAGCTCCGGACCCATCCAAGGTAGAGACATCCGCAGGTTCCATAGTCAAAGAAGAGTCTTGCTGCATACTCCGAATGGGTCTCGGCAGCAGCCTGTGAATCCATCGAAGTGGGCATCAGGGACTGCGAAAGTGCCTCACTGAGTACCGATGAACTGGCAACTAGCTTAACAGAAGCGTTGTCGGCAGTTTTGGACCTGTGCGGTCTGTCTCTGTCTTTGTCCTTACATTTTTTCAGAAGATCAGTAGTCAGATGACTTACCAAAGCCATTTGGGAATACGGAGATCGAGCAAAAGTATTTAGCGACAAAAAGGGCCCAACGATGAATAGTTCAGGCATTGAACAAAGCACAAAACTGACAGCGAGGTATGTCGTGGTCTGGGCCTAAACAGGTGACGCAGTAAGAATGGAAATCTCAGTGTGGTTTCCCTCCACAAGTGAGACAATTGTTAACTTTTTCTGAGATTGGTTAGAGCAAGAAAAAAGGATCCCCAACAGGGTACTTAGCTTTAGAAGACTACAGATTGATTCAATTCGGAAATGAAAACTCAGGTAGCAGCCGACTGGCACTCATGCGAACTGTTTCTGCTTCGGGCTCCTCAGCAAGAAAGACTGATGTAATGGTGTCGGCTGCCTGTTTTTATACCCCTGATGACCTGACGTCAGTCCTGGAGTGACAGGAACTGATGCAGAAGTACGAAGTCTCTGGTATTCGGGCCGACTGAGGGCTACCTGCAGGCAGATAACCCAAGTGTGATGACTGCAACAGTGAAACACGAAGAACATCATATTGACAAACATTTTGTGATATCATTGTGTTGTTTAAAACTCAACTATTCTCAGTATTGCTAACACATGAGCTGTTGTCTATCCACTTTCACATTATTTGGCATTAATGAGAAGTTATGTACTTACCATAACGTTCCATGTTAGTTGTCTTCTTCTCACCTTCTTTCTTGCTGGATGGGTTCAGAGCCGAACCTCAGCTCTGACTTGGCCTATTACTAAAGCTTGAGAGCTATTTTTACTGGCTCAAGGCTATCTTATGTCCCATAATGCTAGGCGTCATATACCCAGATTGATAGCTAACAACTATGGACATACATGTCCCACCACAACAGAGAATATATATATATATATATATATATATATATATATATATATATATGTAAATAAATAGAAGCTCTTGTAAATATATACATATCTCTTATAAGAGTTACCAAGAGAAGCAAGAGAGCTAGCTGAGGAGATAACCCTAGTGACGAAAAATCTCACAAGATACTCTAAGTCTTTCCAGGCTAGGGGAATGGAGGGTGGGACGCAAGAAAGAAGGTGAGAAGAAGACAACTAACATGGAACATTATGGTAAGTACATAACTTCTCAATGTTAAGTTGTCAATCTCGCCTTCATTCTTGCTGGATGGGACAGCGGTCCCTAGCACCTGGGTCCTGGGTGGCTCAATGGAACAGACTCTTGAGTACAGTGGAACCAAAATCAGCCCGGCTTCTGGAGGCCATGTCCAGCTTGTAATGAGAAATGAAGGTATGAGGAGAGGCCCATGTGGCCGCTGCACAAATGGATTCCAATGGCAATCTTGCCTAAAAGGCTACTGAAGAAGCTAATGCTCTGGTCAAATGAGCCCTGGGCTTAGAAGGGAGCTCTTTATGCCTCAATTGGTAAATCAACATGATAACAGAGGTCAACCACCTGGACAAGGTTACTTTGGAAACAGGCAGGCCTTGCTTCCCTTCCGTGTAAGAGAGGAAGAACTGGTCTGATTTCCTCGTCTGCTTAGTTCTATCCAGGTAGAAGTGTAACTGACGGTGAACATCTAAACAATGTAACTTTCGTTCAGCCCTATTGGTATAATCTGGGAAGAAGACAGGCAGATCGATGGTCTGATTCAGATTTTTTTCAGAGAGTACTTTGGGTAAAAAGGATGGATTAGTCCTAAGTGACACTCTATCTTTGTGAAAAACAAGGTAAGGAGGGTGAACACAAAGGGCTTGAAGTTCTAATACCCTTCTTGCTGAAGTGATAGCTACTAAGAAGAGAGTTTTCCATGAGAGCAGCTTTAAAGAACAGGAAGCCACCGGCTCAAAAGGAGGGAGAATTAAAGATGACAGCACCAAATTTAGGTCCCACGGAGGGAGAGGATCTGTTACCAGAGGCCTAAGTAAGAAGGTTCCTTTTAGAAAGGCTTTGCAGAGCTTGTGGGACATAATGCTAGTCTCTGACAAGCCAACATGGAAATTTGCAATAACTGCCAGCTGAACTCTGATGGTGGCTGAAGAAGAACCCATTTGAAAAAGTTCTGCCAAAAGCTCTAAAACTGTTTGGACAGGAGCCGTAAAGGGGTCTACTTGTTTTTCCCCTGCCCAAACAGAGAAACGCTTCCATTTGCTAGCATAAGTTTTTCTGGTAGTAGATTTGTGAGAAGCGAGAATGATGTCATGAACTGAATGAGAGATTAAGGGAAGCCTGGCTAGGGTTGGAAGTGGAGCAACCAAGCTGTGAGGTTGAGAGATTGAAGGGATTGATGCAGCCCGCCCGATTGATGGGTCAGAAGATCTGGCACTGAGTCCAGATGCCAGGGCTGTTCCAGTAGATGACGTTGCAGGAACAGAAACCAAACTTGTCGAGGCCAGTAAGGGGCAATAAGGATCATTCTGGATCTCAAAGCAGTTGCTTTCTGGATTAACTGAGTAATTAAGGGAAAAGCGTACAGAAGACCCCGGGGCCAATCGCGGACTAGAACATCTCTGGGGGGAAGACCTGGGAGAGGGAAGAGGGTGAAGAAGTCTTGGCACTTGCTGTTTTGAGGGGTTGCGAAAAGGTCGCAACAAGGCTGACCCCACCTTCTGAAAATTCTTTCCGCTACTAGCTGGTTGAGAGACCACTCATGGGGCATGAGAATGGCTCTGCTCAGCCTGTCCGCTATGACGTTGGACTTCCCGGGGATATGCATTGCTACCAGAAACCGCTGAGAAGAGATCGCCCACTGCCAAAGTCTGAGTGCTTCTCGACATAGGGGGTAGGATCTGGTTCCTCCCTGCTTGTTGATGTACCACACTACAGACATATTGTCTGTCTGAATTGCAATAGTCCCGGTGGGTAGAGAGTCTTGAAGGGCCTGCAATGCTAAAAGTACCTCTCTCATTTCCAAGACATTTATGTGCAGGTGGCATTCGAAGGGTTGCTATGTGCCCTGGACTGTCCTGCCCTGAAAGTTCGCCCCCACCCAATCAGGGAGGCATCCGTTGTTACAGTGGCAACAGGAGGAGGAAGGACAAAAGGTCTGTCCTGAAGTACCTGAGGGGAGACCATCCACCAAGAAAGGTGCCTTTTGCATGACTGAGTGATTAGAATGCTGTGTGACATTGGAAGCTGTTGAAAGGACCACTGGGAAAATAGCATCCACTACAGAATCCACATATGAAAGCAAGCTAAGGGGAGTAATGTGATTGCTGCTGCCATGAGGCCTAGGGTTTTTAGTACAAATCTGGCCTGGACTCTGCTCTCCTGTAGTAGGATCTGAACATGATTGCGAATGTCTGAAACTCTTTGTGCAGGCAGTTTTGCTGACAGCTCCACAGTGTTTAAAACGGCGCCTATGAAGGAGATAGACTGACAAGGCAACAAGGCAGACTTTTCAAAGTTTATAGAAATACCTAGCTTGTTGCAAGTTTGGACAGAAGAATTTCTGGACTGGAGTAGTTGCCACCTGGTGGTGGCAGTAAGGAGCCAGTTGTCTAGGTATGGAAACACCTAGAATCCTTGTCGTCTCAGGTGAGCCGTGACCACTGCCATGCATTTGGTAAACACCCTGGGGGCTGTGGTGAGGCCAAAGGGCAGGGCTCTGAATTGGTAGTGACTGGCTCCCAGCCGGAAGTGGAGAAATGTTCTGGAGCACCTGTTCATTTTGATAGAAGACCCCGGGGCCAATCGATATGGTAGTATGCATCCTGAAGGTCTATAGAGCACATCCAATTGTCCTGACCCAGAAAGGGTAGAATGGACTGTAGCATGACCATCTGGAACTTCGTTCTTTGAACAGACTTGTTCAGCCTGCTGAGATCCAAAATAGGTCTCCAGTCCCCTGTGCTTTTTGTACCAAAAAGAACTTGGAGTAAATTCCGGATCCTTGCTGATCTGCTGGGACTGGCTGGATAGTGCTTCTTAGCAGCTTTGAAATTTCTAGTGCTGCTTGATCCCTCAGACCGGGTGGAATGTCTGGAAGGGGCCCTTTTGGCTGTTGTGGGGAGTGAATAATGGGAATTCTGTAACCCTTGGATATGATCAACCGTACCCATTTGTCTTGCGTGAGGGAATGCCAGGCTTCTGGGTACAGTGATAGTCTTCCCCCGACTGCCTCCGAAGGTGGACAGTCGGGCAACTCCTCAGGGGTGTTGGAAGGGTTTGTCAGAGAAAGATTCTCTGCTACCCTGATTCTGCGGACTCCCCCCTGCCCCTTGGGCGGCGTCTATTATTGTTCCCTCCTCTGCCCCTGGAGGGAAGCTCACCACGTGTGTCAGGCAGTACTCCCTGAGGTTTGCAGAACCACATTTTGCCACTCTTCTGACCTTTAGGATATGGTCTAGAAGGAGTGGAAAAATGGACTCCCAAGGCAGAGAGAGTCTTGCCTTCCTGCTCGCACCTGGACAATGTATCTTTCACTTAAGGTCCAAACAAGGTAGAACCATCAAAGGGGGTGTTAGTGAAGGACGCCTTGAAGGGGTCAGCAAAGTTACAAAGCCGCATCCAGGCGTGTCTCCTTAGAGCAACACCCATGCCTGCAGCCCTACTCGCCCCATCGGCTGCATAGGAAATGAGCCGCATGGAGGAGTTGACAATTGAGTTCAGGGTCGCCAGCTGGGAGTTGATCTTTTCCTGAGACACCACAGCTGATGGGTCCTGTAAGGTATCACCCAGTTCTTTGAGAAGGTCTCTTTGAAGACGGGTGAAATGGCACAAATAATTCAGCGACCGCATGGCAAAGGTCGCTGAGGAAAACATCAGCTTACCATACCAGTCCATAGTCCTAGATTCCTTATTAGGAGGATGGGCAGGTACTGAAGTGTCAGCCAACTCCTTCTTAGTGGCCGCCGCCACCACCATGGCATCAACAGGGACGCTCTTAGTTAGAAACTGCCTATCAGAAGGGGCTGTAATAAATTTTGTAGGCCTCCGGGGAGTTGGTTCCATAGTATCCAGAGCCTTCCATGCCTTTTGAGCCACCACATTCAAGAGTGGGTTGAAAGGCAGAGACACCCAGGAGGTGGAAGGGTGAGAACCAAATGCATCTAGGTACACTGACTTGTCCTCTGAAGGGTTGAGGGCAGACCAGTTCCCCCTCTGCTTGAGAATCTCCAGAATGTCAGAAAAGGAGACATTCTCAGAGGGGACCCTTCCAACTCATCCAGGTCGGTGTCTGATGTGACTGACTCAGAGGAGTCTACATGCTTCCTCTTGCATGTTCTCTTCCGAGGGGGCTCCCCTGCAGGATCCAGGGAGGCCTTGGAAGAGGAGGATACGCCCAATGGGGCTACCTGAAGCATTGGTTCTCCACACTTGCGGTCGGTAGGGTAGGCAGAGGCCGAAGTAGGCACCATATGGGGAGGGGCCGACGGGGTCAACCATGGCACTGGTATGGTACAGCAGCCAGCATCTCCCTCAAACAAAGGCACCCCTATCAGGGGCAGGGGACCCAACCCAGAGATAAGATAAGGGCTCCCCGAGCAGAGAGGGACGGCTCTGAGGCCTATGTCGGGGCTGAACTCACCTGCACCGAAGCTCCAAGAGAGAGAACGGGGTCGGACAAGGGTCCAATGCCACTCACCCCCTCTGAGCCGATGAGGGAGTGTCGGCACCCAGATCCCTCCAAGGACGGAACCAAGGAAGGGATCAGAGCTGACGAAGGAGCCGATAAGAGTGGTATCGGTTCCGATGCCCTAAAGGTGCTAACCCCGACGACCTCCAGCTCCGAGCTCAAAGGAAGAGTCGGAGGAGGAATTGGAGCAGGCATTGGGGTAGCCACTGTCTGATGAGAAGGGCTATGCAACATCTGGGCCAGTGCCTGCGACTTTAAGAGCCTACTGACTACCCTCTCAAGGTCGTGATCCGACAGCCTGGAAGACCAAGAGGAGTGAGACCTATGGCTCCGCTCTGATAGTAAAGGGGACTTCAGAGCCGAATGCACCGTCTCCAAGGAAGGAGATTGGGAATGTTTTCAGCTTGGAGACAGCTCTGACATTAAAGTCGGAGCCGACTGAGGCCTCGATGCATCGGTTCTGGCCGGAACCGAGGAGATAGAAGGAGGTCCGCTCGGCACCGGCTCCGGACATGGAGCCGATGGTTTGGCGGGCTTAGAAGGTCTACCGGATGGAAGCTTTGTCAGAGAACCTTCAGGCTTTAGCAAGCCCCAAAGGATGAGCTTGTTTCTGCGTTCCTGCAGGACTCTTGGACTGAAGGCATGGCAGACAGAACAAGAGTCCTGCAGATGCAGAGGGCCCAAGCAGTATACACAAGAAGTGTGACCGTCTATCAGAGACATCTTTTGACAGCACGAGTCACACTTCTTAAATCCTGAGACCTTGGTATCCTATCCTTGGACATACCACCACAGGACCGGGACTAAAGTCTAGTCAAGCACACAAAGCACAAACACACGCAAAAACTCTTGATAAGACCCACACAACAACTACTTTAAACTTCACTACAGGGAAGGGAACAATATTCCACACACACACTCAAAGGGAATCCCCCAACTACCAACTAAAGAAAAGGACCGAAGGCCCTATCCACCTTAAGGGTGGAAAGAGAGAAGAAACTACCGGGAAAAGGAGGGGAAAACTAGTTGGTACACTACTAACACTACTAGGACAAAAACTACTAAGAGAAAAAAATACAAAAACTAACTGCAAATATAAAATATTTAAATACGACCTGGAGCCAGTGAAAAACGCAACCTCATAGCTGAAGCAGCAAACAAGATCTGGGTATATGATGCCTAGCATTATGGGACATAGGATAGCCTCAGGCCGGTAAAAATAGCTCTCGAGCTTTAGTAATAGGCCGAGTTGGAGCAGAGGTTCGGTTCCAAACCCATCCAGCAAGAATGAAGGCAAGATTGACAACTTAACATCTACAGTTCTAATAACTTGTGCCAGAAATTAAATTTGTGATGTGTCAATGAGATGTGAGAAGGATAACATTAGCACTGTAATACACTCCTTGCTCTGGCTATTGCTAGTTATACCCTATGCTTGAATTAACTTTTTCTTTAAACTTTTTTCCTTGTCAATTTTTTTTTGTAATGACTTTTGCACTTGCTCTCTGCTTGCAGTGCGCAAACATGGTTCACTTCCTAAGGAAAAAAGTAAAATGTTTAATTTAGGCTGCTGTCTTCTGTAGCATAAACCAGCCTAGTACCAGTGCACAGCTGTCAGCACTCTGGATAGTACTTTGTGAATAAATTCACCTCTTAGTCTAATATGCCTGGGGCACAAGGTAGAACTGAACTGGCCTGAGAGGAAATAAGACAGGTGATGTAGGGTTTGAATCCAGTTAATTAATAATTTTACAGAAGGGATGTGAATACATATTTATACAGATTTGTTAGACCACTGTGACATTGTGTATTCTCAGACTTGCTAACATTATGTGGCATTAAATACAAGTCTGGTAATGTGTGCCACAAATTAAATTTATGATGTTTGCAAGGAGATGTGAGAAGGATGAATGTGTCACTTGAATGCATTTCTTGCTCTAGCCATTGCTAGATAAAACCATTGATTGAATTAATTTCCCTGTCAGCTTTTTTCCCGGTCATTTTTTTTCTAATGCCTTGTGCATTTGCACTCCACTCGGCAGTGCACAAACATGGCTCACTGCCTAACAAAAAATGTTAAAAATTTAATTTAAACTGCTTTCTGTAGTGCAAATAAACCCAGCTGCAGAGCATGGCCGTCAGTACTCTGGACACCACTCTGGATAGTAAACAGTGAATAAATATAACCTGTAAGGTAACTTTCCCTGTGCTACATCATAAAGAGAAGGCAGGTTTGAATCCAGTTGACAGATAACATGTATAGAGGGAGTCAGAATGCCATTTGTCACAATATTTTGATAAGGACTGTCACAGTAAATGCAAGAGTATCATAACTATGTTTATTACAAAAAATATACCATTACCGCTTGTTTTAGAAGCCCTATATAATGTGTATAAATTATGTTCAACATGACAATGCTGATATTTAATGCAGAATACACATACATAGGTGTGATGCGCACATTTTTTGTTCTAATTATTGATTTCTCAGACATCATAAGAATGTATTTATGACAGTATGTGTTACGAAGTAGGTATGTAACCTAACCCACCATGTCTTATTCATGTCATGCAACTGCATGCATCTGAGAAGTATTTACAAACACAGACACAGGGCCAGATTTACAAAGGCTTGCACAGAGTCTAAGAGTAGTGTAAGACTCCAGACACCAATATGTCTGCCAAGCGATCCAGGAACAGCCAGCAGGGGCGTGCATGAGAGCTCCTAAAACTACTCTTGCACGGACAGTGTTAGGTTATGCAAATTACCTCATTTGCAGCTGAAAGATATGCAAATGAGGTAAATTTGTGATCCAGGAAACACTAACCTGTCCGAGTAAGAGTAGTGTTATTTGCAGAAATGTACTCGGTTGGTAAATGAGTACTGTTCTGCAAATAGCAAAACGGAGCAATGACAGCTCCAAATAAAGAATGCATCCAGTTGAGGAAGCATGCCAATGGCCAAATATAAGGCCATTGGCATTTATATGTGTTGTAAAAACATTAAAAAAATTAATAATTTTTTTTTCCTTGATCCCCGATGTTTAAGCAAAGCGCGGCATCGCGCAAACTTGCGGCACTCTAGAAAACAAAAAAATAAAAAACTAAAAGCCATAAATAGGCATTTTATTACAAATATACATCTGCCATGCAAGTGAATGGCAGGCTGAGGACAGCATGGCTACTGAGTAGTGGTTGCTAAGGGGCGAAGCTCAGTGTGAGAGATGTAACCAAGCATTAGTAGGCAATCCTATGCAAATGAGTATAAGGATAGTGAATCCCAATTTTCCCTGCTATGTGAACCATGTCCCTAGAGTGCAAGAGTGTAAGAGTAGGATTAGGGGAGTATCAGAGTAGTAGATAGGTGACATCATGAGGGGGGTATGTATCAAAGACTGTAAGCTTATTGGAGCAGAGTGGCATGTGTTTGCTGTGAGTTACTCAGGACTGGAAGAGGCATGTCTACAGTTGCCTGAACTGAAACCTAGAAACTGAAGGCGTATGCTGTGGCTACAACAAAAGTTTCTTGCAAAGATGCTTACACTGTGCGCGCACATGTGCGTGCCTGTAAACCCATGTAAGCCTGTGTGCACGTGTGTGCACCCGTGTAAGCCTGTGTAAGGCTGTGTGCGTGGATGTGCACCCGCCTAAGCCTGTGTAAGGCTGTGTAAGCCTGTGTGTGGATGTGCACCCGCCTAAGCCTGTGTAAGGCTGTGTGCGTGCATGTGTGCTCGTGTGCGCATGTTTGCGCTTGTTTGCGTGGTGCCACCCCCCTGTGGAAACAGAAAAGGGAAAAGGAAGGAAAAGTAGTAGGAAGTTAACCAAGGAGAACTAGTAGAGCTGCCAGGTGAAATCAATCATAATCAGCCAATTACACAGGCAGTACACTAGCCCAGCCCGGCACGTAAAACTCTGCAAACAACATTCCCTCATGTTTTACTCAGAAACACTGCAGTATACAAAGAGAAGTGAAAACTTAAAAAGCTTAACTGAGAAAAAAATGTTAGGGGCTGCCATTGCTATTATAAGGCAACATGTGCAAGATGCTGAGGGTGGTGCCATTGTAGATGTTGCTGAGCAACCCACAGTGAGGAAACGGAGAAGAGTTTACAGACCCAGGGTAACCTACCAGGGGCTACATGAGCTGGAGATTGTGGAGCACTATGGAGTGGACAGAGAGCTCCTGCAGCAAATTGTTGAGCTGTGCAGGCCACACCTCACACACAGAACCAACAGAGGGGAACACATCCCAGTGGAAACCAAGGTATGTGTTGGCCTAAGAATACTAGCAACAGGTACCTCCCAGAGACCAACTGGTGATATGATGGGGATTTCACAGGCATCATCATCCAGGGTACTGCACCAGTTCCTGAATGCCATGTCAGCACATGTCGGTGATCATGTATATTTTCCCAATTCCCGTGAGGTATTGGCCAGCAATATGCGTCTCTTCCAGCAAATAATGGAAAACCCTGAGGTAGTGGGTGCAATTGACTGCACGTGCATACACATCAAAGCACCAGCTGGTGAGTGGGGTAGGGCCTACATCAACCGCAAGAGCTTCCACTGCATCCACTGCCAGGTCATGTGCGATGCCCAGGGCATAATACTGAATACGTGTGCTGGCTGCCCTGGAAGCTACCACGATTCCCATATCTGGCATCTGACGCAGCTGTACCAGACGTTTGCCACTGGGGACATCCCTGACGGTCAACTAGTGGGGGATGCTGGATACACACTGGAGCCGTGGCTGATGACACCCATCAGAATTGCACACACACCTGAACAAGAACTCCATAATGAGGCACACGCATAAACACGAAATGTAATCGAGCATGTGTTTGGGATGCTCAAGTCACGGTTCCAGTGCCTGGACACATCCAGTGGAGCCTTGCAGTACTCACCAACTACATGTACCCAAATTGTCATGGTATGTGCCATGCTACACAATATGATCCTGCGAAAACAGCTGCAGCAGGAACAGCATGGGGCAGGGTCAAACAGCCCCCCACCATTGCCATGGCCTGCACAGGCACAGCATGACTCGGAGGAGGAATAACCTGAGCCTGCCCCAGTAGGCAGAAGGAGACATGCCCAGTATGCCTTGGCCTTGGCAAAGAGGCAACGCATAGCACATACACTGGCTCAGTAGGAACCCTGGAAATGATACCTCTCTCTGACTTGCATATAAAATAAAAGAGATGCCTAACTTCACACTACCTGTTTCCAAACATGTATAGGGAGTGTAGTATGTGCATCCAACATAGGCAGCCCTGCAGCACCACCGGAGGCATGATTGCCATGTTTTAAGCAATATAAAGCAGTGCTAAGCAGCATCTAACAATATTTAGTATATGTAAACAAAATTGACTGTGCTAACTAGCGCAATGCTGGGCAACGTTGAGCAATGTTGGCCAAGGTTGGCCAAAGTCGTGCAAAGTTGAGCAAAGTCAGGTAAACATGCTCATATTTGCTTTACTGTTCCTTAAGCAATCTGCTCTGGCCAGCATGAAAATAAAAAGCAGTGACAGGGCTCGAACCCAGGATACTGTGCACTATAGTCACAGTACTGAACCATTAAGCCATGACAACATTTCAGTGCACAGACACAGCAGGACAATTGTACAGTAATGCAAACACAAAGAAATGCTGTATCATGTCCCTAAAGAGGCATATGGGTAACCTCCCCCACAGGCCTATGCAGAGAACATCAGGCCAGGTGGTGTGATGTGGGTTGTGTAGGCTATGAAGTCGCAATCTAATATATGTGACATTGGACGCTAGGATCTGTAGTGCAGTAGTATGCCTCAAGCCAGTATGATAGGCAACAGTACAGACTGAAATGGTGTATGGTACATAGCAGTACAGGCATAGCAAATGTGTATAAATGTCAGGTGAAACCCTCATCCTTTGTACACCCCCAGTAACAATCAAGTGTGCCCCTGGGTAGAAATGTACAAAGAATAGCTGTCCCCCTGTATGTAGAACTGTTGATAAGTCTATGCAAAGTGCCTCATGGAAGCCCTGCAGCACAGCATGATCCCTGTTGATCTATGACACAAAGGTGAGCCTTGCTGTAAAGATACAGCTTGACTTTCCATACACATATAGTATAAATGTCTATACTGGGCGTGCTCACACACACTCAACAAATGTAGTGGATTTCATTCAGCATCACACTGAAAGGTCATACTGGGCATGCTCACACACTTAGAAAATGAAGCAAATGTCAGGCAACAACATACTGAAATGTCATACTGGGCATGCTCACACACTTGTGCCAAATACGGAGGTGATAATAAGGGATCTATGGACAAATGTGGATAGACATCTCTACTTCCAGAAACACGTTCACAAAGTTGTCAGAAAATCATGCTATGTGTTCACATAAACTGCCAAGGTCTGTGCATGTAGGTCAAAGGAGGTTACTCATCTGTCATCAGACCCATCAGAGACTACCACAACACACTTGTGATGAATCAGACTAGGCACGTTTAACAGCCAGAAAGACCACTGAAGTACCCTAACAAGAGGATTACTAGCCTCAAACAGTTGCCCCATGCAACAAGACTGAATGTAACCCAATCTGTACTCTGTTGCATACTGTCTACTCAGGAGATCTCTGCCCAATAGACAGGTCCATGTCATGGCTACACTCAGATCTGTACTGAGTTACAGCTCAATGGCACTAAATATACAGACCCAACTGATACTGCCAACATCCTGGCAGATAGGATCACTGTTAACTGTGCCCCCCTCTCACCCATGAAAGAGCAAACCTCTATAATGGAAGACTGCAAGGTTGCTGTCATCACATCACAGCTGCACAGGTAAAAACACTCTCCAAAACCAGTATCACAGCAGCCATGGGACCAGATAACTTCACAGGCTGTGTTCCACACAAACCACAGAACTAACAGGCACCACACTGATGTACCATGTGCAGTCATAGCCTCACTTCATGCTTTGTGCCTGTTGAATGGTGCACAGTGACAGTTATCCCACTACACAAGGGTGGAGACACCACAGACCCCAGGAACTAGCGCCCTATCAGCCTGATGAGCCTGCTCTTCAAGGCCATGGAATGTATCATCATACAACATATAAACAATTACATTTGTAATCCCAAACTCTGGACCACAACCATGTTGGGTTTGTAAAATGCAGATCATGTCACCTAAACCTGATAGATGACACTGAAGCAGTCAACAGAACCGTTGACAAGGGTAAGGTGGTTCACACAGCCTATGTTGATCCTGCCATGGCTTACACCACCCCACACTCTGGAAATATAGATAAACCCACTAAACTAGGTATAAATTGCTATGTCACAAGATGGGTTGCCAACAGGCTTACTGACAGAACACATAGTGTGAAAGTAGCAGACTCCAAGTATGACTTTGGACCAGTGATGAGTGCAGTACCACAAGGTCCAGTCCTGTGTCTTGTCCTGTTTAGTATCTACTTCCCTGAAGTAAACTTTAACATG
Organism: Protopterus annectens; assembly: GCF_019279795.1. Lineage (NCBI taxonomy): Eukaryota > Metazoa > Chordata > Ceratodontiformes > Protopteridae > Protopterus > Protopterus annectens. The sequence continues at coordinate 1,539,725,157 of NC_056725.1, read as the reverse complement.
GAAGGTCTGTTGGTACATAAGTTACCAGAGGACTGCAAACTAGGAGCCATAATTGTAACACTAAAGATGTGGACATCCTACAAAAGGGCCTCACTGAGACAGATGGCTTTTGTCAAACCCATGGGCTCTAGCTCAATGGCAAAAGATGCATTGTCATCCCCTTTGTTCAAACCTCTGTAGCCAAGAACTACAACATAGGCTGTAGTATACTTAACACTGAAAGTGTGACAAGGGACCTTGGGTCACAGGTGTACACTGGACACACGTGTGATAATCACATCCCCACAGTAGTCAGGAAACCCTGCTATGTGGCACACCTCATCAGAAAATGTCTCTCATGCAGGATAGAAGAGGACATTGTTCCCCACTACTCATCACTCACTAGAACTATAATAGAGTACAACGCCACTTTTGCTATGTACCTCACAAGACAACTGTAACAACTGTAAAGCCTGCAGCAATACCTCACAAAAGCATTAGCGGCCAGAAATACATGCCATACACAGACCATCTCAAAATGCTCCATCTGTACTCCCTTGCATATCACATACTCAGATGTGTTCACTGTCTAACATACAAAGCTATGTCAAATGCAGAGCTGTTGGACATGCTCCACATAAAACACTCACAATCCCCCTGACCTCCGGACCCAAAACCATGAGTGAAATACAAAAGGAAGGGGTGTACCCATTTACCATATGGATACCCACACCTTCAGGTTAGTGGCACAGCATGAGGCCTTGGAGACCATGCAAGTGCAACTAACATTGGGCAAAGATGCTCATCAGATTGTAGCCTGCAACAGATCCCCTAACTTGTCACAGGAACCTCACTCAGTATTCCTGAGAACAGTGGAAAATATAGAGGTCCTATCAAACACCATTATATGAGGTGATTACAACTACCCAAACAGTGAGTGTGAGAATTACTTGTGTACAACGTCCTTTGGCCAATATTTCCTAGAGTTTAAAAGCTCTAACACCCTGGAACAGCTGGTCACCATGCCCACTAGAGGTGACACCATACTGGACATGATCATCACCAACATGGGGTACCAGTGTTCCACAACAGAGATAAAGGCCTCGCTGGTAATATCAGATCATAAAGTAATCAAACTGGACATCCACATCCCACCCCCTCACCCAGTCAATGAAACCACCATGAAGACATTTTCAAAAGCAAACTGCACACGTCCCAAGACCAAAGTGGAAAGTTCCAAAGACCTCTTGCTGTAGGATAATGGTATACAATCTGCCAAATCAGTTACAAATGAATCCTATGAGCATCTACAGGGATGCATGGATCGAGACATCACAAATAAAACCAAGATGCACTTCTCCAAAAATAAGAAAACAATCTGGTGGTCATTTCCCATAAACAAGCTAGACAACAGAAGGAGGAAACTAACACCTGATAGAGCCAACTTCACTAAAGGAAAGGCATCACTGATCAATATTAGGAAGAAGCAATGATTGCTCATAAAATAATTCAAGGACACTTTCAAAAGACAAATTTCCATGGACTGTAAGAATGACAACCACAAAGCCTGTGGTAGCTATACCACACATGTAGGTGTCAACTTCCAAATATGCTGTCAGATACTGACAAATGGCAAGGAATAAACTGAACCAACTTTCATTGTCCACATCCTGGGGGACAAGTTCAGTGCAAATTTCCTCCCATCACACCCAAAAGGGCCTGTGTCCATCACAGAAGGATGCAGAGCCCCAGACATCATGGACATGCAGGTAAGGACAGCCCTCTCCAAAGCCAAGAACACAGCATCAATGGGACTGGATGGTGTCCCAGGCTGCATCTTACACTAGGCACAAAAGGAACCACACCCTCACCTACATTCACTGGCCAGACTCAATGATACCACAGGGTATGTACCCAAAGAATGGCATACACCAACAGTCATCCAGCCCCACAAAGGGGGTGCCACAACAGAACCTGGAAAAACATCTACTCAGCCTGGTCTACAAAGCTATTGAGCAAAATACATGGAACCCATAAACAGTGACATTGGGGACCTCCAGACACTGGACTCTACACATCCCCACCTTGTTAAAGGCAGACCCTGCCTCCCAAACATAGTTGACTTACAACAAACAGTTACCAAGGACATAGATGGAGGGGAAAAGTAGTCCACACAGCCCACCTGGACCTCACTAAGGACTTTTTACACCATTCCCCACTCCGTCATCATGGACACGCTTACCAGCCTGAACATCAACAATTATGTCTCAGGATGTGTGGCTAAGTGGCTCATAGATCCAACACACATGTTCAGAGTTGCAGGCATCACAAATGGCATCCCACAGGTCCTGGCCCTAGGACCCCACCTGTTCAGTAGACACTGCTCAGAGATACAGGCAAGCATGGGATGAGTATGGCTAAACAGTTTTGCACATGACTGCTGTGGTCCATAATCTACTCTATGGCTGACACACACATCCTCCAGAAGGGGCTTACTGAGACAGATACCTGGTGTCAAAACAATGCCCCAATAAGAATGGCAAAGAATGCATAGACATCCCCTTTGGCTAAAACAAAGTGCAAACAAATTACCACACAGGTGGTACTCCAGTATGTATGGAGAAAGTTATGAAGGCCCTGGGGACGCAGTTAGATAGTACACTATGCTGTGATGATCACATAACCAAAGTGTTTAGACACTCCTTCTATGTAGCCCACCCAATGTCACCTAATGTAACCCACATTGTCTAGTCAACCTACAAATATACCTGTGGAAAGTATAACTCACATTAATGTGTATAGTGCATCATGTAAATGTGTACTCCTGTAGTATCATAAACCAGTTAGGTAGGGGTTTGAATCCTGCACTTGACAAGTGTGTGTGTGTGTGTGTGATCTTCCTAAAGTGTTATACCAATCTTTGTCAGGTCTGATGATGTCACCATCCTTCAAACATACCTGGTAGGGGTTTGAAATCCTGCACCAAGGTGCGTGTGTGTGTCTGTTTGTGTGTGATCTTCCTGGAGAGGAGCAACCTTTTTGGAGAGTACTCATACACCTTAAAAGTGTTATACCAATCTTTGTCAGGTCTGATGATGTCACCATCCTTCAAACATACCTGTGGAAAAGAGAACTCACAGTAATGTGTATAGCGTGTCGTGTAAATGCGCACTCCTGTAGTATCATAAACCAGTTAGGTAGGGGTTTGAATCCTGCACTTGACAAGTGTGTGTATCTGTGTGTGATCTCCCTGGAGAGGAGCAACCTTTCTGGAGAGTACTCATACATCTTAAAAGTGTTATACCAATCTTTGTCAGGTCTGATGATGTCACCATCCTTCAAACATACCTGTGGAAAAGAGAACTCACAGTAATGTGTATAGCGTGTTGTGTAAATGCGTACTCCTGTAGTATCATAAACCAGTTAGGTAGGGGTTTGAATCCTGCACTTGACAAGTGTGTGTGTGTGTGTGCCTGTTTGTGTGTGATCTCCCTAGAGAGGAACAATCTTTTTGGACAGTACTCATACACCTTAAAAATGTTATACCGATCTTTGTCATTTCTGATGATGTCACCATCCTTCAAACATACCTGTGGAAAAGAGAACTCACAGGAATGTATATAGCGCATCATGTAAATGCATACTCCTGTAGTATCATAAACCAGTTAGGTAGGGGTTTGAATCCTGCACTTGACAAGTGTGTGTGTGTCTGTTTGTGTGTGATCTCCTTGGAGAGGAGCAACCTTTTTGGAGAGTATTCATACACCTTAAAAGTGCTATACCAATCTTTGTCAGGTCTGATGATGTCACCATCCTTCAAACATACCTGTGGAAAAGAGAACTCACAGTAATGTGTATAGTGTGTTGTGTAAATGCGTACTCCTGTAGTATCATAAACCAGTTAGGTAGGGGTTTGAATCCTGCACATGACACCTGTGTGTTTGTGTGTAATAACCTTGGGGAGGAGAAACCTTTTTGTAGAGTAGTAGAACACCTTACAAGTGGTATACTTATCTTTCTCAAGTCCAATGATGTCACCATCTTACAAAAATACCTGTGGAAAAGAGACATCCCAGTAATGTGTATAGCATGCCGTGTTAATGCGTACTGCTCTAGTATCATGAAGTAGTTAGGTAGGGGTTTGAATCCTGCACTCTGTGAGTGTGTGTGCTCTATGTGTGTGGCACTGTTGGTCAATGTGTAGTGGGTTTTGCTTTTACTACTGTATGACATGTCAGTATGCAATGCACATGTGAGGTAGCTGTGTGGCAAATACATATACGTGCATGTTACCTCAATTATTGCATGTGTGTGAACCCTGCTGTCTCCAAGGACACAACTGTCAACTTTTCCAGACTGTGCTGCTGCTTCCCAGACATTAGGTCACATCTGTATGCTTGTGACAAGGCCAGCCACTGCAGTGATCCCTGGCCTAGGTCATCCGTGTCACACACTCATTACGGTTACTAATGAATTGTGTGAGTGAGGGGTTATGGCCGAGGTATATGTTAGACCGGTTCTAACGCAGTAAAGTCTGTCAATGATGGCTATTCATTATAGGTGTACAACAACCTTTGTGGATATGCATGGAAACCCCTTATTGCTTATGTGATCCACCGAGGTATTTCAAAAAATCTTAGGGAATGTGATTATTAAAGGAGAGATGACGTAACACTAGTTTGCATGTACACATCGGTGCCTGTTCATCATGTTGGTGGCTACTACCTATGTGGTACTGTGGGGGTACTATGTTCCATAAAGGTGGATGACTATGCTTGGTCTGGATAATAGCTTTACAGCATGGGTTTGACAACAGTTATCTGTCTGTATGGTACCCGTGTGGAGGATGTGTGTGTCATCTGGAGAATGCATTATAGGCCACAGTATGCATTACCAGATGTGAACGGACATAATCTCTACTGTGATTGCTCGTACCTAGGAGAGCTATATGCCAGACAGGAGTGGTCTCAGTAATGGGTGCAGGTGAATACCACTGGTTACTGGCATAGTATAGTACCTGAAGGATGCAAATTCTGCTGTGTGTCCTACAGCTGTTTGTCAGTTGTGAAGACATCATCTAACGATTGGTTATGGTCAGGCTGTTGAAGTTATGTATACTACCATAATGCAGAACAATGACAGATAGTAACAGTATCACCCACAGCACAGTGTCATACCATGTCATACACACATGTGTAGTCAGGTTTCGAAATGTGTGTAGTACAAAGCATACTGGCCACCAATACAAAGTATGTAGTGTTACTGTGTAATACAGGGCATGTCACCCTGCCCATGTGTCCACTATGCACGTACATGCAGACAGTGCACCTCCACCATGTTCACAGATGTACACATGCAAATCTGTGCTACACACATCCCACACATACTGTCCACTCTCTAACACATGCTGCCAATACTACACACATCAGCCAAGTGGCATATGGGCGGACAATACACTATTTTAACTAACACTGGTGTATACAATACTACAATGACATTCATAGCTTTACTGAATCATGCCTGCTCAGCTACACCTTCAAGCATATCATTACACTCTACTGCTGACAACATTGTAACATTGTTGTACTGCTATAAAGTCACCCTGTGCATCAGCACCATGGTAGCCTGTTCCTGCATCGATGTTACAGATGACAGGAGGTGGCACAGGTTTCATCATATGCACAGGGTGTGTTGTTGGTTTTCCAGAGGCCTACAGTGAGCCATCCAATCGACATGTATGTGTGTGTGTGTGAGGGGCAAGAGTAGTGCTATGGGCCAATGTTGATGTAATATGTGCGGGTATGTGTTAGCCCTAGGTGTCTGTTTCCTGTGTGTGTGTGTGTGTGTGTGTGTGTGTGTGTGTGTGTGTGTGTGTGTGTGTGTCTGCATGCACACAGTTCCACCATGTGGCTGCCATATATGGGTATTTGTGGGACAGCCACAGACTGTACCTGGCAGGCTTTACAGATCACCGTCTCTGGCCACGGATATGGTACCTGTGCCTGGCAGGGGTGCTACTGACACTATTAGGTACTAAGCCAGACTGGGTACTATCCCCAGAGGTAGATGGATGTACACTGGACCCAGGTCCCTGCTGGGACTGTCCAGAGCCACATGCACGTGGTCTTCTAGGACGTTCTATCGACAGCCCACCCCCAACAGTGCTGGGGCTGGTGCTGGCACTATGGGAGCGGCTGTGACTTGTGGGACATCCATGGCAACTGCCAGCTGCTGATGTTGCTGGCAAACATCCATGTCAACGACTCAACCATCCCGCATTGTCCTGACACATGGACATGACATTGCGGAGTACATCTAATGTCTCTCCCCAATGTCTATCTGTGACCTCAGTGTAATGACGGATGGCACCTGCTAGGTCATGGATACTGTCAATTACGGTGGTGTTGTGTGCCCTCTGTGCCCTTAGTCCCTGTCTGGTGTACTGTTCCATATGTGCCTGTGCCTCTATGACAGCCTGGAACATGTGTGACATTGTCAGATCTGTGGCACGTCTGCCAGTGGCATGATGAGCAGCAGTGCTCCGTCAAGAACCCCTGGACATCTGCCTATGTGGTATCCTTCCAAACATCTGGGTATGGCTGCTGTGTTGGGATGCATGTGCCATGGATACTACACTGTCCTGGCCAATGCTGGCTGTATGCTGTCTCTCAGCTAAGGGCATTGGTGATGGATGTATTGGCAGTATGACTGTGTGCATGGATGGTGTGGACACTTGTGTACTGTAGATTGGTGGCCCAACGACAGACCCTGGCAAACATGCCTGTGCCTCAACACACCTATCATCATCATAATCACTATTTTGCTCAGTTACATTGGTTTGCCCGCTGCATTGAACCAGCCCAGAGTCAGCACCTGTGAGAGGAAGACAGGAAACACACTTTACGACCTGTACATGATGTTGGCACACATGAACACATGCACACATGCACACAAATGCACTCCTCACTAAAACAGACACACACACACACACACACACACACACACACACACACACACACACCACCACCAGCAATCCAGAACATACTCAATAGTGGGTGATGGTAGGGTACAGTATCACAAGGCAAACAGTTATACCACATGTCAGCATGCAGGACGTGTGTTGCTCAACAGCATGCAGTGCATGTGTAGACAGCCCTTGCTAATAACAGTATACATGGCTTTGATGCATGTGTATTGTTCAGTGATCGGCCTCACCCTGGAACGCAATGTGTACATGGACACAACATTGCTGTGCAAGTCTTAAAAGCTCTGCAATGTCTTGTGCACCATCACTCACAGGTATACATACCATGGCTGGATGTGTATCTGCTTGACACAGTCAGAGTGTCAAGCAGTCACAGCCCTTAAGGCCAAACACAATGCCAGACACACTAGTCATTGGTGACTCCATAGTCAGACACACTGACGTCCCGCTCACCAGACTGAGTAAGGAGAAGGTCACAGTAAGCTGCCTGTCGGGTGCTAGAATCCGCCACATAACGCATGCACTCAGGTCTCTCAACAGCAGGTACAAGTACGATTCAATCATTGTCCACGCTGGTGTTAACGACCTGAGACGTACCTCCTTGGACTACATGAAAAGAGACATAGAGGAGCTCTCTGATTATGTAGCCCAAGCAGGTATGACCCTGACCTTGAGCAGTATCCTACCTTCACCAAGAATGATGCCACAATACAGAGATAAGATGATCAGCTTTAACAATTGGCTTAAACTCTGGTGTCATTCAATGGGGATCCAATGTCTGTCTGCCTGGGATGACATGCTGGACAAGCCACGCTGCTTCGCAAGGGACGGCTTGCACTTGTCACCCCTGGGATTACGGATTTTGGCAAAGGCTCTTGCCACCCCCATAGTGCCTTTTTTAGGCAAGGCTCAAATTCTAAACCTACCACCCTAGAACAAAACGAAGAAAAAAAACTAAGGGTAATGCTGCTCAATCTCCAAAGATATCCCCTGCACGTAAGGAGTTGCACGGCTATAGAAATATCAAAAGCAAAAAAGAAACAAGCCAGCAACAAGTGGACCGCTGATAAATGAGTAGTTTAATAATAAACTACCAAAGCAACATGAAAACTTACAGACAAACCGGTTTCGGCCCGGATTTAAACCTGGCCTTCTTCAGTGTTTTACAGAGAAGCCAATCATGAAATGCTTTTATATAATCATGAAAAAGTTATGATTGGTTGACAAAACATACTATGCTCATGAATATTCATCAAAAAATATTCATCAAAAAATATATACTTTCCAAATTTATTTATAAACATTCATTAAGCCCTGGGCTAAAAAGTGCACCAAGTTTGGTGATCCAGATCAAATCTTTTGACGTACAAAAAGAAACCCACTAAGAAAAACATACTGCGTTTTACAACCACATTTGGCAGAAATACTAATAATTTCATGAACATCATTAAGGATAATTGGGATATATTGGAAGCGGATGCTAGAACCAAAGCAATCATTCCCAATAAATGTTCATTTTCCTTTCGCAAAGGAAAGAACTTAGCGGGATATTTTAATCATTATAAACATCATTTTGAATCAACCTTACCCCAAGTATATCAAACAACCATCTTGGGGGATAAACTTATTGGTAGTTTTCCCTGTGGCCACTGTGTTAACTGTAAATATATGGTAAAAACAAAATAATTCACTAGTAGGAATAGTAACAGAGTTTTTTGACATTCAATTCTTTGCTAACTGTAATACTGATTGGGCCATATACATGGCATGTTGCACCTGTCATTCATTTTATGTTGGGCAAACCTCCCGACCAGTTAGGCTACGAGTGTCTGAACATTTGAGTGACATTAGATGTAAAAAAACATCTAATGCCCTGTATAAACATACACTTCTACATAATAAGGCACAATTTCATTTTACAATTATTGACAAGGTTATTGGCGATAGAACCAACAAATGTGGCTGGCATAATAAACTTGATGTGAAAGAAAAGAAATGGATCACCAAACTTGGTGCACTTTTTAGCCCAGGGCTTAATGTTTATAAATAAATTTGGAAAGTATATATTTTTTGATGAATATTTTTTGATGAATATTCATGAGCATAGTATGTTTTGTCAACCAATCATAACTTTTTCATGATTATATAAAAGCATTTCATGATTGGCTTCTCTGTAGAACACTGAAGAAGGCCAGGTTTAAAAACCGGCCTCGGGCGAACTGGTTTGTCTGTAAGTTTTCATGTTGCTTTGGTAGTTTATTATTAAACTACTCATTTATCAGCGGTCCACTTGTTGCTGGCTTGTTTCTTTTTTGCTAATGCTGCTCAATGCCAGAAGTCTCAACCTCAAGATGCACGCACTCGAGGCCCTTCTCAGTATGGAGAACATCGATGTCTGTGCTGTGACAGAAACCTGGTTCAAGGCTCCTGAGAGCACCCCAGCACTATCAGGTTTTACCTCATATCATGCGTTCCGGCCCCAAAACCCGGACAACACCAAGAAAGGAGGAGGGGTATCCATATTCATCAAGGACACCCACACCTCAAGATTGGTGGCATTGCATCAGAAACCATCCAGGTGCAATTAACCATAGGCAAGACTGCTCTGCAATTTGTAGCATGTTACAGGCCACCCTCGCAAACTCAGGAACCTCATATGGCCTTCCTGAAAACACTGGAGGGGATAAATGTATCTCCGAACACCATCATACTAGGTGACTTCAACTACCCAAATATAGACTGGGAACACTACTCAAGCCCAAACACTCTAGCCCAAAAGTTTCTGGAATTCATAAACTCAAATGCCATGGAACAACTAGTTACCATCCCCACAAGAGGAGAGAACATACTTGATCTCATCATCACGAACATGGGAGCACAATGTTCAACGCCAGAAGTATACCCCTCACTGGTGAGATCTGATCACAAACTAATCTCACTGAAGGTCCTCATCCCGCCCCCCCCCCCAAAGAAAAAGACCACAGTAAAGAAATTCTCAAAGCCGACTTCACACCTAAAGACTAGTGGTCTCCTTTAAGGCCCTGAGCCAGCGGTTAACATTACTCAAACCGCTGAATCACTTACAAATGCCTTCTATCAGCACCTGCAGGGCTGCATGGATCAGGCAATCCCAAGCAAAACAAAGACTCTTTGTATCAAAGGCAAGTGTCCAGTCTGGTGGACCCCAGCCATAAACAAACTCTACAACAAGAGGAGAAAGCTACTACAAGATAGAGCAAAATCCTTAAAAGGTAAGACACCGCTGATCACTATAAGTAAAAAGCTGAGAGCTCTCATAAAATCATCCAAAGCTAATTTTGAGAAAAAAATAGCTAAGGACTCTAAAGACAACCATAAGGCATTCTTTAGCTATGTCAGAAACCTAGAGGAAACTCCCCAGATATGCAGAATTAGTTCAAAATAATGACGGGAAGATTACTGATCCTACAGACATTGCCAACATACTGGCTGACAGGTTCAGTGCAAACTCCCCCCCCCCCTAAAGGAGTGATATCTATACCAAATGATTGTAGCCCCCCCAAACATCTCTAACGCCCAGGTGAGAACTGCTCTCTCCAAGGCAAAGAACACAGCATCCATGGGACCTGATGGTGTCCCCGGCTGTGTGCTCCATGAACTCAACGAGAATTAAACCCACAGTTAGGACAGCTGTTTAATCTTAGTCTCTCGGATAATGCACCCAGGGAATGGCGCTGCCACTGTGGTCCCACTCCACAAAGGCGGAGCCTCCACTGACCCTGGAAATTACCGTCCCATTAGCTTGACAAGCCTTATCTGCAAAGCCATGGAGAGGATCATAATGGATCTCATAAATAAAGACATAGGGAATTTGCAGACTTTGGATTCAACCCAGTTTGGCTTTGTCAAAGGTAGATCATGCCTTTTAAACTTGGTCTTTTTGAAACAGTCACCAAGGCCATTGATGAGGGAAAGGCAGTCCATACAGCCTACCTAGACCTGGCGAAGGCTTTCGATAATACCCCACTCGGGTATCATTGAAAAACTCATCAACTTAAATGTAAACCCATACATTACAAGATGGGTTGCAAACTGGCTGAGCGACAGAACCCACAGGGTCAGAGTTGCTGGCACCATGTCAGACTCAAAGCCTGTCACAAGTGGTGTCCCACAGGGGTCTCAGTCCTGGGCCACTCTTGTTTGGCATCTACTTTTCTGAAGTACAAGCAAACACAGGAGGGTTATGGCTGACAAAGTTTGCAGATGACTGCAAACTGGGCGCCGTAGTTGAAAACACATCCGACACAGATATCCTTCAGAAGGGTCTCACAGAAACGGATAACTGGTGCCAGAGCCATGGCCTTAAGTTAAATGCCAAGAAATGCATAGTCATACCCTTCGTGAAAAATAAGGTTACCCCTAGCTACCAAATAGGTGGCAATCCCCTGAACACAGAAGAAGTTATTAGGGACCTGGGAACCCAGGTTGACAGTAGCCTTTCATTCAACAGTCATATTGCTAAAGTAGTTAGGAAGACCTTCTACATTGCCCACCTTATCATGAAGGGATTCACATCCAGATCAAGGGAAGTCATAGTCCCCCTATACTCATCACTCATCAGACCAATGATCGAGTACAATGCCCCATTCAGAATGTACCTGACCCGACACTTGCAGCAGCTGGAGGCCACAAAAGTTCCTCACCAAAAGGATAAAGGGTCTCAAAAATCTGTCTTATGCTGCCTGACTGAAAGAACTCCAGTTATATTCCATTGCGTACCGCTTGCTCAGAGGTGACCTATGCCTGACATACAAGGCCATGTCAAACCCAGATCTGATGAACATGCTTCATCTCAAAAAATCTAGATCCCTCAGAGCCACAAGGGCGGGAGACTTAAACCTCGACACGGTTATTAATAGGACGTGCTGGAGGGATAGATTCATCACCCAAAGACTCCCTATGCTGTGGAACAAAATCCCGGTTTATGTGAGGCAGAGCACCTCGCTGGCCTTGTTTAAGAGGAATCTTGACCAATGGATGGGAGATCGCAGATACACCCCAGGGGTTACCTCAGTGTCACTGCTTGACAGAGGCACAGCTAAATAATGGGCATAGTTTCTCCAACTAAAGGTGGCGTAAGCCACAAAACTATGGGCTAGGCTTATAAATGCCCTCGGGCAGATAGCCTAGTATGAACCTATGAACCTATGAACCTATGTGTGTCACATAGATATCCATTTCTGATTAGTTCGTCTGTGTCTTTAGCAGATGATTGTGGACACAGGTTTAGCACATGCATGCTATGTATACACACAGGATGAGTGGTGCATGTATACCTGATGGAATACCATTGCTCAACATAGCCATTATACAGTGTTTATGGTGAGTGTATGACATATTGTGAACATGCCAGTGCCAGCCATGACATGGCATGCTACAACACAACTTCAACGTTAAACTTCACACATACACAGTGTGTGTCATGTGACATATACACTCAATAGCATTACATGACATATATGTGTCACTTTGTACAAATGGTGATTGCTATGCATAATGTGTATCGGTGCATATGTTTGCACACACGCATTGAGGTGCATAGCAGTTAATGTTATGTGTGGTACTGTGGTCACTGTAACTGGATGGGGTGTAGTACCATGAGCCATCATCATGCAGCATCATGTGGTCACTCAAGGCCACTGTGTGCCAGACTGGCACATACCATGTTGTACCGGAACTGCAGTACCATGGCTACATTCACCATTTCACAGCCACTTGTTACATGGGTTTGTAAGGTGCCCAATAGGGAGCACTGCCTAATATGAATGTGTTGCATGTTGGAGAGTGTCACACTGCCCCATGATAGGCCTCTGCCCCTCAGGTATATTATGTGTGCTGTGTGGATAACATTTGGGATACTGGAGTGTGACCTTACAGCGTGTGTCTGAATATGCCATGTGTAGCATATTAACATGTACTGCATATGATGGAGTTGTGTATGTAATGTGCATGTGTATTGACTACCTATCCAATGTCCACTATAGTGTAGCCACAACTGTTTGGGATGCTCTGTGTATTGCATGTGTTTGAGGCAGCCACTCACATTACTGAGATGTGCATAGTCTCACAGCAAACATACACAGCATGCATTATGCGTAGGTGTGTTACATGTGTACATGGCCTACACCTCACCTATGACATGCACATTTTATTAGCAATATTAAATGCAGAACGCACTCACCAGCATGGGTCTGCTGCCTTGCTGTCACACCAGAGGGACCTACAAGGATATGAAACAGTTTGTCTGTGGCAACAACTGTGGCATTGCTACTGTGGCTTTGCAATCTTACAGTAGCACAATGGTTGACAGTCACAGGCCTACACATCATGTTCCAAATTATCAGTATTGAACAACACCAGGCTCCACATCTTCTAACTACACAGTACACATCTCACATATGCATGATCTAACAATAGAGGTAACAATAGTCTACAGATAAGCCAACTTACCTGCATGTTCCATGTGAACTTGCTGGGGGGCTCCGGCCTCCATGATGATGCATGTGTGCTGTTGTTGTTGGCCAGGAGCCCCCAGGCTCAGGAGCAGCTCCTCCACTCTGGTGAGGGGGGATGAGTGGCAACCCCACCACCTGTGGCAAGCTGTTGCCTACAGACATCAGACGCACACTGCCGGACATGTCTGAGTAAATCACTGCAGTGATGTTGTACCTGCTCATAAGTCCGGTTATGCATGCCTATGTCATTTATCCTACGGACATCTTGCCACAGCACAGTCCACTCATGCTGGTCCTGGCTGGTTCTTGAAAAGAGCAGGTTGGACTGTTCGATGAGACAGTTTGTTAGAATCTCATCCTCTGCACGGCTGTATGCAGGATTGCAATGGTGGGACATGGCCCTGGAAAACAAGAAAACAATATGTGTGAGCAAGTCATGTGGCACACTTTACATTCTACAGTACAGATATCACTGAACGGACATAATTAGCAAACTATTGTCCGTCAGAGGATACACACTTTCAATAACACATATCACTGCTCAACCCACAATTGACTGACACTGCCTGACATGCTGTATATATTAAAACATTTTCTGCACAGCAACAAAGATAAACCACTATGTAAGACTATGCAACAGTACATGGCACACTGTATGCCACACAATGCACCACCTAGCTACAGTAGGTATATATCCAGCTAATGCATAACGAAATATGTAATCCATTGCAATGATTGTAAAGTCCAGTTACAGTATTACCAGTATACCACACTAGTTGTTGATGGAAAACCCCTGCCTACAATATGTGCACATTCGTGACTACAGGAGACATACTGCTGTACTACACTATACATGTTGCTAGATACACACTTATATCCTGTAACACACATATGACCGGGGCATGTTACAGGCATACCCACACACACATCAGACATACATACAGGACACAGAGGTATGGCAACCCAGATGAGCTTTAGGGGTGTACCATACAGTACTGTGTGTCAGTACTTGCAAACCCTTATGCCTGAGGTATGTAATCTGTGAGGCCTACAGGGAACACACAGAACAGTGTTTCCAAGCAATGTGGACATACACCATACTGTGCTGTTTAGGCCTACAGCTTCAGGTAGTACTACAGTTCATACAGGGGTCTGATTCACCAGCAGTACCAATCAATGTGCATACATGTAGTGCTTCATCCTCCAATGGCACACCCCAGTTAACACAAGGGGACTACATCGGACCGTCTGTCATACTGCTTTTTCTGGCTAGCATTAGCATACACATATTTTGCTGGGATCAGAGCTAGGACACATAATACCATGACAGAAACAATTTCCCAATAAGCTATCCCACATATACACAACTGTGACACATTCACCATCACACTCAGTCAACCTCACATAGCAATTATTGCAACAAGTACATGTGGATGTGTATTGGTTCATAGGTAGGTTATAGGCTATTGGCCCTAGGGCCTATAGAAGCCTAGCCAGAAGGTACCCTGGCCTTTGACACCCAAGTAATTTAGTTCCATGTGTCCCTGTCAAGCAGAGCCACAGAGGTGATTCCCGGGGTGTAATTCCTATCTCACATCCAATCATCAAGACTATTCATGAAGGGTGTTACTGAGGAGCTTTGTTTACTATTGCTAGGTAGTTTGTTCCACAGTATGGGATGTCTCTGAGATAGGGATCTATCCCTCCAGCATCTTCCGTCTATTGTGGTGACAAGCTTTAGGTCCCTAGAGCATGTAGCTTGTAGGGATAGTGATCTGTTTACGTGGAGCATGTACAACAGCTTTGGGTTTTACATAGCTTTGTATATTAGGCAGGGGTCACCTCTGGGTTGCCAGTTTGCAACACAGTGTAGCTGTGGTTTGGTGAGACGGTATTCATAGGGCACCTGTTTGAGGATAGTATTACTCTTTGTGAGATATGTCTGTGGCCTTTCCAGTTGCTCTAGATGTCTTGTGAGGTACATACCAGAAGGGGCATCATACTCTATAATGGGTTTTGTGAATGATGAGTAGAGGGGAACACTGACCTATTTTTCCTGGGATGACACAGCTTTTGTGATGAGGTGTGCCATGTGGACAGATTACATAACTAGTGTGGCACCGTGATTATCAAGGGGGGTGAGACTACTGTCCACTTTTGTCCCATAGTCTCATCACACTGTCAGTGTTATGTTGACTACCACCTGTGTGGTAATTCATGGGTACAGAGTTTTTAGCCAAAGGGATGCAAATGTATTTCAGACATTGAGCTTGAGGCCAGGGCTTTGTCACCAGGCATCTGTTGCAGTAAATGTGACTCTGTCTCTCCCTGCCTATATCTATATATATATATATATATATATATATATATATACACACACACACATACATACATACATACATACATACATACATACATACATACATACAAACATCCATTGGTGTATATATATATATATATATATATATATACATACATATAGGCACATATACAGTCCACCTGTCATGGTGGGAATACCAATTAAGCGAAGTTTGGGAGGTATACAGTTATGTAATGATATTGCACAGTCTTGTCCGAAATGCATTGAAGGTGTTCTCAGCCCATGTGGCTTTAGCAGGGCTCACTGGCTGCGACACTGCAAACCTGACAAATCACACCCACAGCATTTAACCACCACGTCATATACCAGCAAACAGCCATTGTCCACACTACTGTACAGAACACAGATGACATGGCTCAGATGTTTGACATTTAATGCTGAGCTACATATATCACAGTTATGTCCCACTGCACACAGCTACACATTGATTTGTCCATGGCAGTAGTTATGCAGGGCATCTGTGCATAGATACATACTGCTGCCACATATTTATGTTTCAAAGTATGTAAAGTAGTCTTCAAATACATCTACCACATGCCAGTAAATACGTATCTGTTACATACCTTTCCTTTGCATGTGTTTGCAGTTTTCACTTTGTTGTATCTTTGGATTTAATTTAGATGTTTATTGTTTTAATTTTTTTTTCCACTGGTGTGGGTGGGGGTGTGCGTCTCTCTCTCTCTCTCTCTCAGCATCTGCAATGTGATGATTGCATGTGTGTAGCCAGCAGGTACAGCCTGCTTTTATATGTATCTGCACATGTGCATGTGATGGCCTCTGCACCAATTGGTGGCCAACATTTTGTAACTGCATGCAGCCTGCTGTGTGGTAATTGCAGTACTCACTGTCATAGCAACTCAATGCTATAAATTGCTATGTCAGGTAGGCGTAGCCCTTTCAGCTTTCCAAAGTGGGGCCCATTCTTGTTTGCTGTGGACACTGTTGTGAAAGTCAGAAGGTTGGTATACTTCTGATATGTGAAGCTAGGGGTGTAGCCAGAGATTTAAATGTTGTACTCAGACCTGAATGTTGCCACTTCCACTACACAGTTGTCAGTGTAGATTTGTAATCACCCCTACAAATACTAACGCAAGATACATGGGTTTATGTGGTTTCTTTTCTACTGATACAATTAACTGCCATACAAAAGTAGTTATTGAGATGTATTCATTTGGCACATGAACTGTTTGTGAATGGCTATACTGTGAATAGTAATTTAGCCACTTTTGAACAGTTTCTGCTTTTTTAGTGTTGACATTCGCACAGGCTGCTCAAGAAAGATGGACAAATTTCAGTAGTGAGTATGCCTACCTACATCCTTGGTAGACCCCAAACACACAGGTTTATTGTACATTTGGGTAGGGGTGCAGAAGGATAGAGAGCATTATGTATTAATGTGTGAACTTTATCTTGCTGGACTTAAAGGGTTGTTGTGTACCTGTTAGTTTACCAAGGCAAGTAGTCTGTCTGCGTAGCTCACAAATGTGGACCTATCCAGATGGTAGCCAGAGGTTAGCCTGTTATTCTTTGTCTGTGCACCACACTGGTCTTTTCAGCTCTGGAAAAATGGCATTGTCACAGTTGGTTGCTACCAGTACATGACTACATTCCTTGGTATTTCACTGTTGTACTCCTACATAAGGGTATGCTTCTGGAACTCCTTCCAAAGCTATTTGCATAGTGTGTAACAGCAGAATAGCTGATATGCCTGTGTGTTTCTGCCTCTGCCAGGCCTCTCAAACACTCAGGTACATATTTGAACAGACTCTGGGAAAAGTAGGTAGAAGTGAGGTACACCTTTACAATATTAGATACATTAAGTTGGGACTTTGAGAGAAACAGAGCATATGGATTAATACACATTTCCTGAAGTACAAGCGGTGTCCAACTCTTACTTATTGTCATTATTTATTAAGTGTAATTCACCACCTTTCTGACTAATGTCAGTAGCTTTCAGAGGGATTCAGAGTGACACAGCTAAAACCTGTCTCAAAATCAGGAACATGCCTGAAATGTAGTCACAGCTGCAAAGAATGGCCTCTGCCCTAATCAGATATGCTAGTGTTTGTCCTACTATGATACTGTGTGGGGGTTAAGTGCTGCTGTAACATTACTTCCTGCTAGTATGGCTGGTTCTCTTTTCACAGTCATGTAATGCAATTCCACAAAAACTGCTGGTAAGGATCCACAGAACAGGATATGTGTTATGGTATTCCTATTTGTCCTTTACATTCACTCATTCTGATGCATGATATATTGATTGCAGCACCAATTTGTTGTATGTTTACCATGGCTCAGTGGTACTTCATGCAGTCTAGTGTGTCCAAGGTCAGAGGTTCGAGACTGACAGAGATATTTTATTTTGCTGCTGAGCAGAACAAGGGCCCTGATATACAAAGTGACTAAGGCACTTGTAAGCAGGTTTGCGTGATGCTTAGCAATACTTAGCTAAGTGCACACTCGCACAAACCCGTTAACTACTGCTTAAAAGTGCTTACTCCCGCTAACCCCCGCACTCATTTCTTTGAAAGAAAAGAAAATGGGGAGATAGGAAAGTGGTGAAAAAGGGGCACAAAGAGGGAAAGACAGTAGGGAAAACAGCTCGGGATGTGCAGGATGGGTGTAGGGAAGGTCCATAGCTGCCCATTTCTTTAACAGCAACAGCTGTGCATATACTAATAATTTGGATGAAATTTTGAAAACTTCCACCCCTGAGAGAGGAGTGAGGACAACAAAGTATGTTGTACTGCCAATTAAATTTCAGTTTGTGTGTCCAGCAGACATATGTGCAAAATGGGAAGCTATGTATGGGGCGTAATTTTTTTGCGGGAGCAGATTCCCATTTTTTTTTCAGGTGAGAGGGGAAGTAGGTATATTTGGGGAGGTAGGTTGGGGAGGTAAACAGACAAGACAAACAAGACGCATACAGGGGCGGAATATGACACATGGGGTGGGTGAACACCATTGACGGGGAAGGTTGTTTGGAAATCGCAAGCCCATGAGCCCACAGTGGCAACAGTGAAACTGAGATCGCCACCCATGGGCAGTCACCACTGCACCTTCACAGCCCAGAGGGTGGCTGTGCTGGGGGCTGCGTAGGAGGAGCAGGCTCACTCGTGAGTCGTGCCACTCTTGCCTCGAGCTGGCGTAGAGGATCAGCGACTGAACGCTCAATCTCCCTATGCACCACAGCCCGGACCATTCGGAGGGTGATAGGAGGCCCTCCTCTGGCCACGCTTGCATGGGGGGGGTGAGCCCCATCCCCTGCAGCACTTCCACCAGAAAGTGGCACATGACCAATGGAGGAGGGGGGTCCTGGGCTGGGCACCAGACCTGCTGGTGCCAGGTGCCATCGCCAGCTGAGGTGGGACAGGTGGGTCCGCTGGGACAGACCTTCCCATACGTTCTATATTTAGGAGGATTTAATGGCAATATGGGTTAGTAATAGCCAACAGCATTCCAATTTAGTTGTAACATCATACAGTAGTATTCCCAATAACCCAACACACCAGAGTTCCAACAGTTGAACAGCAAGCATAACACATGCATATATAGAACAACAGTGGACATTCCAACAGCATGCAGGATTGATTGGTGGCAACAGGCCACCAAGATTGTGGTATGTGAACAGGGCACATGCATCAAAGTAAATGCAGATATTTATAAACCAATAGGACATGTGTCCCAACAAATTTTATGAGATTAGACATATCCATTGAGGTGTGGAATTGTATTGTTTAGGCACATACAGTAGGGTGTAAAAAGATACCTCCATTAACAACTTATATATACTTGTTTACACTACATTCCTATTGACTGCAGTTATATATCCTCTACATGTATTATTACACTAGGCAATGTCTGTTAAATTGTAAAATGGGTTTTGCTAGTTCTTGATATACCTGACCTGTATCTGACATACAAAGTGTCCTGGATGCAGATGTTACTGCTACATATTACATATTCATTTATATTTAAATATCTATATGTCTGTGTGTGTTCAGGTGACATTATCAGGTATATGTTGACAGCCCCCTACATTTCTAGCAGCACACTGACATTTCTGGGGAATAGAATAACAAGCTACTCATGTGCCAGATTAACCTGTACATGCCGGCCATGAACCGACAGTTGAGGACTGTATATATGCTTAACAGCTACTGGCACTCCCTTCATCCACTTTATATGGGCCTACCCATGTGTGGGTTGACTGCGCTTACTACAACAGTACTATTTCTATAATGCAAGGCTACAACAACATATCGAAGAAAGTGACACGGACACACTCCAGGAATTATACCTTTATTTATTACATTACACACTTTTCTAGTGGCTCTCATTTATTTGATATATCAGTGCATGCAGAGGTCTTTTATTCAAGACATATTATACCTTTATTAATGAGTTACAACACCTTTTCATGCTGTCGCACTTATTTTATATAACAGTACATGCACAGAAGTTATTCAACACTCATTATACCTTTATTAATGGTTTACAACACTCTTTTTCAGGCTCTCTCACTTCTTTTATATGACAACACATGCAGAATAATTACTAACCTGCCTGGTCTGCATAGGCTTGCTGATTCGCAGCACGGACACCTGCAGCTATGAAGTAAATGAAGGGATATTGAGACATACCTATCCAATAACATGGACTACTATAGCAATTCTTACATACTTCATTCCATGGCTACATACTCAGTAGTGGGGCATTTTCCATTTGATGGGCCTCCTGTATCCACTGGTTCAGTTGGTCCTCCTTGCATCTCTTCAGGTCTGAAAAGTGGTGTCTGACCTGCTCACCAGTCCAAGGGATGCCTGTGGCACTGGTGAGATCATGTGCTAGACGGTTCCAGGCTTCCGCTTTTTATTCAGTGCCCTGAAACTGGCCCTGCAGGAGTCTTCAATCATGATGATGGACGAGGAGCCAAGCCGTAACGTTTGACTCCTCAATGCCCCACCATTGTGCTCAAAAATGAGAGCCCTCTCCAACACTGGCCATACTGTCTGCAGATGGGAGCTACAACCAGTTATGGCAATTATTCCCACCTATGGAGCTTAAATATGCCTCATTTCTCGCACTTATTTGTGATTGGCCGGTTTTGAAATTTCTCAGCTGAGAGCAAACCTGCTTAGCAATGGGTAAACTTCCATTAATATATATGAGTGCATTGGAAATGCATCCATATGTAAAGCTGTCATGGCGTAGTGGTTTAGTACTGTGATTATGGTGCACAGTATCCCAGGTTTGAGGCCTGCCCATTGGTTTTTATTTTACTACTAGCCAGACTGGCTTGGAGGTGTGGCTGTGCTTAGCCGACTTTGCTCAACTTTGCCCAATGTTGCTCGACGTTGCTCTATGCTGCCCGATGTTGTGCAGCTCCGCACAAACATGTTTTGTTTGCCCTAGTTGGTGCGATGTGCAGCTCTGCACAAAACTATTGCGCTAGTTATAGCACTGCTAAGCTATGAGCTATTGTACTTAATACTAGTAAACTTTGCTTAGTAGTGCTTCACATTGCTTAAAATAAGTTACTTATGCATTTTTCAGTATGCATGACCATTCCACATGCTTATATATATATTAAATATCGTTCACTACCACATAGGCCATTTCAATGCATTTTACTGTGATTTAAAAGTTAAATGTCAGGAATTCTATTTATGTACACATTTCCGACAGAAAATAGGTAGGGGAGTGGCGGAACTCGAACCGGGAAAGCCTCCTCTTTGTGTGAGGGCTCTACCACTACGCTATTGCTATTTGTCTTAATTTCATATAAATAGTTTATTATCCTCTTCGATGTCTACACTGCTAACTGTAGCTAAGCAATGGGCAAACACACGCAAATACGGGCAGCTATATCGGGAATAATAATATAAAAAAAAAAAAGGAAACCTTTACATTTTAGACTTGTACAGGGATTTAGAATGTGGGGGAGTGTAGTGTTGAGTATGTGGACATTTGAGCGTACTCGCTCATTTCCGTTGACATTTGCAGTTTAGGCACTTGCAGGGGCGTGGATATTTGGACTGCTCGGCAGTCTGACATGCCCCCTGCACTCTCCGTGTAAGCCTTAGAGTTGAGTCAGCATGCACTCATGAATATGCATGATGTGTTGACATCAGACCCTTACACTGCAGTGTCCATGTAAGACTTAGTCTTACATGGAGGATTAGTGAATCCCGGCCAGTCTTTTACATAAAACTGCAGTCCCATGACTAAAGGCACAGACATACAGGCATCTCATAAGTATGTGTACATTCAGTCTTAAATTACTTAACCTCTATTTACCATGTTCATAAGTAAGTTCGTTTGTTGCAGTGACAGTTTATCAGAAAAGTTTAACATTTTATCCTTTTTTTCCTCTTGGGTTTGATTCCTAGGTGGTACTACTCAATCTTACCAGTGTCTAACTCCCAACATGAAAATATGTCACTGCCACACATCATACCATTTTTTTCTCCATCAAACCATAATTATAACTAACACCATAAAGCATATCAGCATTTAACATTGGAACATCTCAATAGTCTGAGCACCGCGCATGGTCAAATCTCACTGCCATTTTTAAAACTTTCTGTGTTTCTTGATGTGTTCATTGCTAATATGTCTGACAAGCTATTGCTGCACTTCCTGTTGTACAAATGCAGTTGACAAGGCTGTTTCATGCAAGATCTGAATTGGCTGCTAATTTAGACACATATTTCTAGCTTGACTGTTGCAGACATGTCTGGTGATGGTATAGATGGTGTTCCATTTAGTGCACAAAGGTGGGGTGTAGAGTCCAGGATTTTTATGGTACTCCTTGTAAAGCAATACAGCCAGAGGCAACTGCAGGGAGAATATCACCACTACGATGACATGATGAAGTGCAAGGGGGACATCCTTAGCCAACGGGAGTATGAATTTAGGACTGAAAACACTGCAGTTGTGTAAGTATAGTGACCCATAACCTGTCTAAGAAATGGTATTAATTAGACAGCCAACCAACACAGTTATTCATTGTGCTTTCTCACACACACTATATATATATATATATATATATATATATATCTATATATATATATATATATATATATATATATATATATATATATATATATATATATATATATGTATATATTTTTTCTCCTTTTTCTACTGTACAGCTGTAGCAGAGATTATAGAAAACCTTGACGTCCATCAGAAGAGACTAACTTGCCTCAGAGAGGCACAGAGTAAGTATGCATCTGTTCTGATTCCAAGACGCAGAAGCTTTCTCAGTCCATCACTGTATATCATCTTGAGCAGGCATACTTTAACTTTCATTTCAAGCCTACAGGCCTGCTTCAATAGCTCTTGTTACATTAGACAATGAGTATATCAGACTAACTGTATGTTGGTTCAATACCCAGAAACAGATATTTGATTTTACAGATTAATATGTATAAGGTATTTTAACTTTAATACTGCATGGCATTAACAATTCAATATTTATAAATGCAATTACCTTTAGAAAGCATATATCTGACATGGCACAGTGAAATACATAATTTTATTTATGTCATATAGTTGTGACTGGTTTTATGACACATTCATTCCTTCCCATCATATCTGGATGTGGCTAAGGTGTACTTCTGTACTTGTCATATTGTTTTATGTATTGAAATAAATAATGTGACATGCCATTAATCTAATTATCTCTTTGTCTCCCCCAACCTTTATCTCTCCTTTATTTTTTTGTTTTCTCTTTTTTTTTATACATCTTGCTGCAAAAAACAAAATAACCATCAGCACAGGGAGGTAAGACCAACCACTGGTTTCAGCCTACCCTACCTCCACAGGTGGTTGTGGTGGCAGCACATCAGCATTGCCTCCACAACTCCTGCCAAACCTGCTCCACCAGCACCAGTTAGCTTTGCCCTGGCTGCTGGTGCAGTGTTATTCTCCAGAAGCAGCAGTAGTGGAGGTGGCAACTTTATCACCTTACAGGTGTTGTCAGAGCTGATGGAGGGCATTATGGAGAGGGGACTCAGTGCTCAAACTGACAGGGTTGAAAAGTTCCTGCATCATATTGCCAAAATGATAACAGGTCCAACACTGACTCAGGCAGCTAACACATGAGACAGTAATGACAATTCTAAGGGTGGGGACTAAATTCTCACTGTTCTCACACTGGATGTGGATGCACCTACAAGGTCCCCCACCTAAGTTTACTGACTGTTTTAGTACACTGTGTTATGTGCAGCTGTTGCCTACATATTGTTATAAGCCAGCATTATCCTGCTTCTGTCATAAGCTACTTGGGCCCTGCCTCCCTCTCACCCTCTGTATCTTCTCCCTTATGTGCCATTAGCCTGCTTCATCTGCATTTCCACAACGTCTGGCACTGAGAACCAACTGCAGCTGTGGCTAACTGGAAGTAACCAGTTTATGCCAAGATCTTGTGAGTTTATACCTTTGGCAGCATTACTCTTGCACCCTTCATGCTGCTGTGCTTAAGTATGTGTAGTCAGGTTAGTCTACTGTTGAACAAGTTGAAGAGTTGAATGTGCAGCATATAGTTGTCATAAGACTAATGAACAGTAATACATACATGTGTACATACATATGCCTTTTGAGCAAACTGCTGTCACATGGGAACTTTGTGATGCAGGAGTTCCTATGTGGTGTCATTAGATAATATTCAGGTCTGTAGAATTTTCTTGGAATACTCTCAGCGTTCAAATCCAGATATATGTCAAACTGTTTTTGAATGTTCTGTATGACTCCTGGGGGTGTAAATTTTGGCTACACCTTTCCTTACCACACCATTATCCTGCTGCTATACTAATGTGCCTGCTCCCTTTTGTGAAGCCTGCGTTGTATACATCTTGCATGAATAATGATGATAAAGCAAACAGTAAAATAACCCAAATATGTACAGAAATGTAACATGAACAATTTCATAGTGTCTGTATGTGCATTCTTATGAACAGCTGTCTACCTCTTCTCACCCCTTCTGTGTCATCCAATAAACCTGTTTGATTCAAAACTGTTTCCATAAGCCATGCTTCCAACAGTAATAACATGCTTCGTCCTTCATGTATTGCATAATACACCTGTAGCATACATATAACTGCGACGGTCATTACAAATGTGTAAATCATGACACCTGAAACAAGACTGTAACACATATCTGCTCTGTATTCTGTCTGATTCATAGTTTTATTTGTATAATGCTTATTTGAGTGAAAGTCAGCACATAGCACCAAAAACTACAGATAATTCCCATTCTAAGTTCAACACCTCAGGATATGATTATGCATGCTCTAATACTTCACCATCATCAGCCCAAATGAGCTTGGCAGCACTGTGCTTCAGACAGGGGGGTAAAAAAAATTGCAACAAATAATTCTTTGTTTGGTTTGCACAACATCTGTATAGAATTTTGTCAAGTTATCTGGATTTCAGAGTGATGTTGATGCAATTAAGTCAGTCTGTTAATGTATATCTGCACTCCAATGTTTACACTTACAACTGTGTGACAATGTTTGGCAACCTATTCACACATAATCCATCATTGTTTTTCTGCAGTACACTGTCATATTTAGGAAGTGTTTGTACTCTCAATGTACAATGTGCAAGCATGAAACAAGACAAGTGACAGTGACACTATAAATGTTTACTATTTCCATGTAATCATCCCGGAATGAAGTGGCAGGAATGCTTGATTGACAATTCACTGGTGTACAAATTTCATTGCATTCGGCATGCCATACATGTCCCTCACAGTAACGCAATGTTCATGAACGATAATATATAAATTTCTTGCAGATAAGTATGTCATTACATGGGACAAGCACAGTGCAGTTATGTTGGCCTGTCCACACACATGCCTTTGTCCCAAAACCTGTGATGCACAGTACAAGCTGTTCCAAACACTGAATTTTTACTAATTACCAACCGGACCGGAGTTCGTTGTGGCGACCCCTAACCGGGAAAAGCCGAAAGACACAACAACAACCAATGTGCTTTTTACATCTTTAAATGTAGATGTCTCCTGTGGTCCTTACAACTAATACTGTGTTCTGTAGATTGTGTGATTAGATAGGTAAAAGGTTCCAATTCTCACTGTGGGGAACTTCTGGGGGGGGGGGTCTAGTGACAGCATATTTGACATTGAGGTGTTACCTATGTCCGCTTACAGTGAGGAGAATACATTTAACTTTGGACATAGCTCCCTCTACACTTCATCCCATGTTTTTACAGAAACATCTTCTCTGCGACGCACTGATGAGGTCATCATATCAAGAATTAGACTTCTTCTGTGGCACTTGTGACTAATGCAGGTGTGTGTGTGTGTGTGTGTGTGTGTGTGTGTGTGTGTGTGTGTGTGTGTGTGTGTGTGTGTGTGTGTGTGTGTGTGTGCGTGCGTGCGTGCGTGCGTGTGTGTGTGTGTGTGTGTGTGTGTGTGTGTGTGTGTGTGTGTGTGTGTGTGTGTGTGTGTGTCTGTCTGTCTGTCTGTCTGTCTGTGGCTACAATATCAAGTACATATAGCCTCTTAAACAGACATGCTATATCAACTTCCATTAAGGGGAAAAATGTATCCTGGGAGAGTATTTCACCACCCACTTATACCAGTTTAACCACAAACATCTCTGCAACACAGTAGTGAGGTCATCCTGTCAAACGTACACTCTCTCCCCATAAGTCAGACTTCTCCTGTGGTTAATACTGTGCTTTCTAGATTGTGTAACTGATTAGGTAAATGTTTCAAATCTGATGGTAGTGAACTTGTGTGTCTGTGTGGTTCTAGTGTCATGGAAGTAAAGCTTCAAAAACAGATGTGCTGTATCCACTTCCACTCGAGAGAAAACTTTAACTTTGGACACACTGCTTCTTCTGCAGGCTATCCCACTTTTAACAAAAACTTTGTATCTGCAGCACAGTGATGAGGTCATCCCATCAAAAGTACACTCTCTCCCCTTAAAAGTCAGTCAAAATTGCATAGTGTGCCCTTATAACTAAGACTTCTCCTGAGAGACTTGTGGCTAATTCTGTGTTGCATAGATTGTGTAACTAGGTAGGGGGAATTCAACATTCGGTAACAGATGTTAGTGTGTTTATTGTCATGTACAGTTGAGTCTGTAACAACACTCCCTTATATAAACTTCCATTTAGGAGGTGTATTTTCCCTGACATAGGATTACACTATAGATTTCTATTACCCCCAGACAATAAACAGTTTTGGAAATACAATGCTTACTTACATCATGCTATCAAAAATTAACCACATCAAAGTGACTGTATGAGCAACCCAGTGGTGCTGGCTGTTGATACTGTGCTCTTTAAACTGAGTAAGTAAAGAGGGAGGAGGTTTGAATTCAGCAGTGACTGACTACTGTCCATGGGTGTTTGTCATGCTGTGTAGAAAAGGCATCTAAGGTATCCCTTGGACAGCACAGTTGTGCAGCGGTAGCGTTATCACCTCACAGCAAGAGGTTCTCCGGTTCGATTCTCGGCTGGAGAGCCTTCTGTGTGGAGTCTGCATGTCCTCCCTGCATTTGTGTGGGTTTCCTCCAGGTGCTCCAGTTTCCTCCCACGTTACAAAGACATGTGTCTGGAGCATTTCTCCCCGGGCCTCCACTGAAAATTGGCTTCATTCCAAGTCAGACTTTCCCGGTTAACAAATGTTAAATAAGTAAAATAAATAAATATAGCTGTGTAGTGTCATTATGCATTTCAACCACCTTACACATTTTTAGAACATCAACATATGAAAGAATGGTGATGTTATCCATTCAAATGTGTATTGTCATAATTATGAAAGAACATCTCATGTGGCATGTGCAATTCAAGCAGTGTTCTATAACTTATGATCTTAGGTAGTCTGTTCAAATCTAGCCATTACTCTTTAGACTCACTTGTCTCATGATATCTGTAAGCATTGCATGTCCTAATGCTGTTATGTATGAATGACATCACAAGTGTTACGACAGTGGGAGAAACCTCCCCAGCCCTTTTATCTCACTTAAAAAGCAACACTAACATTAGAGATGTAATGGCTTCACATAGGTGGAATCTCACAGCTGTGTTAAGACTTCCAATGTGGCTCATGGGATTCATACACATTTGAAGTCAGTGGGCTTACATAGGTTGCTGCTCAGTTCCAGTCAATGGTAACATTCGATGAATATACTGACATTACACCAACACTATATGAAGTTATTATTCTCAATTTGTATTATTAATGCAGATAATGCATGTGGTTTGAATTGTTTGTATGCTGTTATGGCAGCTTTCACTGTTGTGTTCTGTGAGCATGCTCAGTACAATCCTGTATTAGATGTGCTCCATTTACAAAGACAGACCTTGAACTACTAAAACATCATCAGATCTTTATTTGTCATTTGTGGGTTTTGACAGTTATTATACTACTGTTTTTCATACATGTATATAAAACACATGGTTATCTAAGATGCATCAATGAATGAAAAAACTGTCTAGGCACACTGAGAACGGCTGTAAATAAATTTATTGTAATAAAACTTAATACACAAGCGCTTTCACCCTGCCAAAATGCAAGGCTTTTTCAAGTGAATGAAACTAGCTAAAATTCATCTCTTTAAATACCCTTGGACTCTAAAAGGCACCAAATATTATTAAAGGTACATACCCTCCTCTTTTTAAAACATCAACAGCAGCAATTTAATACAGTTCATTATATGTAATACATATTTTATAAATCACGATTTAAAGTCCAACGTCTCAATTTGAGGTAAAATGCAGTGCTTGTAAACCGGAACAACAGTCAAAGTGAAATAAAAGTAAAATAAAAGTAAAGACAGTAATCATACATCTATCCTCCTGCAATAATTGAATACAAAATTACAATTTCTTTGCTTTTTTAACCAAGTATGGTTTAATGGACATGTGATCATTTAAACCCAGGGAGGCTGGTTGCATTTTATCTGCCAGGATGTTTCCCTACGACTTAACCAATTTTCCCAATCTCCCCCCAGGGTCCATTAAAACTTATTCTAGAATTCCAAACAAAGACCCAGTGTGACCAATTTCCACATGAAGGTATCTATAAAGTGCGTTGTTCAGATTTTCCTTCCTAATATTATAGGTGTGTTCATATATGCACTTACTTAGTATCCTCTCAGATTTTCCAACGTAGAACCTAGGGCACTCTTTACATAGGGCTAAATAGACTATACCCCTAGTCATACAGTTGCCCTTCCTGAATTTTATGACACTGTTCATACTGTTGTTTAACACTAATTGTTCCTTATCTAGGATGTATTTACAATATTCACATCTTCACACCTTTTAGTTCCAAAACCTCCCTCATTCCTATCATTTTTGTTTTTCTCAGAGAGATTTTTTTAGATTGGTCCCTATTTTAAAGACATAGTGAGGGGTCTCACCCAGTTTATGTGCAATGCCTTGATTAAACGTTAACATTTTCCAGTTTTTTTCAATTAAACTCTTAATTTCCTTTGAGGTATTACTGTATTGGATCACTAGTGCCCTTCCAAAATGTTCAGTGTCCTGGTGGCCCGCGGGGTTATATTGAGTGTCTCCTACCAAGGGCATATATTTAACACCCCATTTCTTTAAAACTTCCATGGCCACTCTTTCTATTAAGTTGTTCGGATAGCCCCTGGCCCGAAAGAACCCAGATATCAATTCTATTTCACATAGGAAATCATTCTTCTCTGAGGTCATTTTGGCAGCCCTAACCATCTGACCTTTTACTATACTTGTTTTTTTTTCCAGGGATGTGCACTAGTGTACGGGAGATATGAGTTACTAAATGTATCTTTTTGGTGTATCCTATATTTCAACCATCCTTCATATTTATCCAACCTCACATCTAAATAATCAATCCTGGTGGAGTCAAATTTATACGTAAACTTTAGAAAACTGGTGGTGGAGTTCAAGTAATCAATAAAGGAAGTTAGAATTTCCTTAGGCCCATCCCAAATTACAAATATGTCGTCCAAAAAGTAATGGTATAACTTAATATGTTTCCATTAAACAGAGCTAAACAAATGTTTTATTTCCCACTTTAGAAGGACCAAATTTGCATAAATGGGAGCACAGGTTGTCCCCATAGCTACACCTTTGTTTGAAGGTTTCTCCCTCAAAGTAAATATAATTGTTCTCCAATACTATCCTCATACATTCCACCAGTACATCCACATCCACCCTGAGTGAGGGCCCTTTTCACTCAATGGTGCATAGAACATATCCAAACCTTCCTCTACTGGTATACATGAAAATAAATCAACCACATCAATGGTCAAAAAACACACTTCCACTTCATATGTTTCAGGTGTTAAACTAAGTAGGAAGTCCTTCAGCAAATGTTCGTAATCTTTCATTGCGATTAAGGGAATGATCCAGAAAAGTGTTTTAAATTTGTTCCATCTAGGGGTTTTGATGTATGTGACACTCTGATTGAACTAAAACAATTTGTTAGAAAATTGAATTTTGCTTTAATATTTCAACAGCAACATAAGGGGGATGAAGTTAACTTTAGGCAAGCCAGTAGTACTTACAACCCTTTATATCCTGCACTACAGGTTTTTGAAGCAGTATGTGCATCTGACATATAACACTTTGCATCAATAAAAACATTAGAAAAAAATGTGGGTATAAACCTAAACTATTAAGGAGAAGGAAATTTTGGAAGAGTTAATGGTGGACAGGGAAATTCGGATTATGAGACCAGACAAGGAGGGAGGAATGGTCTTGGTTAATGCTATTGACTACTCAAGTAAAATTCTGGAAATGTTAAATGACACTAGTGTGTACGTGCCAGTATCCACAAATAAAATAAATATATCATATAGGAAAGTGGATTTAGCAATAGAGAAACTGATTTTAGAAAACAGATTAGACCAGAAGGTGGGGGGGGATACTGCAGATGAAGAAGCCTGGAATTACTTCATTTTTTGGTATCCCCAGGATTCATAAGAGTACTACCAACCCACCTTACAGACCCATTGTCTCTGGGGAAGAATCAAAAATCTACCCTATAACCACTTTTCTGGATCATTCCCTTGAACACATAATGAAATATTATGAAGATTTGCTGAAGGATTCTTAGGATTTCCTGCGTAGTTTAACGCCTGAAATATAAAGGGGAAGTGTGTCTTTTGACCATTGATGTGATCGATTTATTTTCATGTATACCGGTAGAGGAAAGTTTGGATATGTTCTATGCACTAGTGAATGAAAAGGGACCTTCACTTAGGGTGGATGTGGATGTACTGGTGGAATTTATGAGGATAGTATTGGAGAACAATTATATTTACTTTGAGGGGGAAACTTTCAAACAAATTAAAGGTGTAGCTATGGGGGCAGCATGTGCCCCCATATACGCAAATCTGGCCCTTCTAAAGTGGAAAATAACATCTGTTTAGTTCTGTTTATTGGAAACATATTAAGTTATACCGTCCTTTTTGGATGACATATTTGTAATTTAGGATGGGCCTAAGGAAATTCTAACTTCCTTTATTGATTATTTGAACTCCACCACCAGTTTTCTAAAGTTTACATATAAATTTGACTCCACCAGGATTAATTATTTAGATGTGAGGTTGGATAAATATAAAGGATGGTTGAAATCTAGGATACACCGAAAAGACACATTTAGTAACTCATACCTCCCGTACACTAGTGCACATCCCTAGAAACAGAAAACGAGTATAGTAAAAGGTCAGATGGTTAGGGCTGCCAGAATGTCCTCAGAGAAGAATGATTTCCTATGTGAAATAGAATTGATATCTGGGTTCCTTAGGGCCAGGGGATATCTGAACTTAATAGAAAGAGTGGCCATGGAAGTTTTAAAGAAATGGGGTGTTAAATATGCTCCCTTGTTAGGAGACACTGAGTATAACCCCGAGGGCCACTAGGACACTTAACATTTTGGAAGGGCACTAGTGATCCAATACAGTAATACCTCAAAAGAAATTAAGAGTTTAATTGAAAAAAACTGGAAAATGTTAAAATGTAATCAAGACATTGCACATAAACTGGGTGAGACCCCTCACTATGTCTTTAAAACAGGGACCAATCTAAAAAAAAACTCTGAGAAAAACAAAAATGATTTTAGGAATCAGGGAGGTTTTGGGACTAAAAGGTGTGGAAGATGTGGATATTGTAAATACATCATAGATAAGGAACAATTAGTGTTAAACAACAGTATGAACAGTGTCATAAAATTCAGGAAGAGCAACTGTATGACTAGGGGTATAGTCTATTTAGCCTTATGTAAAGATTGCCCTAGGTTCTACACTGGAAAATCTGAGAGGACACTAAGTAAGCACATATATGAACACACCTATAATATTAGGAAGAAAAATCTGAACAAAGCACTTTACAGACACCTTCATGTGGAAACTGGTCACACTGGGCTTTTGTTTGGAATTCTAGAACAAGTTTTAATGGACCCTAGGGAGAGAGATTGGGAAAATTGGTTAAGTTGTAGGGAAACATCCTGGCAGATAAAATTGAATGAAAAAAAACCCCAGGTTTAAATGATCACATATCCTTTAAACCATACTTGGTTAAAAAAGCAAAGAAATTGTAATTTTGTATTAACAAATTATTGCAAGAGGATAGATGTATGATTACTACCTTTACTTTTATTTCACTTTGATTGTTGTTCCGGTTTACAAGCACTGTATTTTAACTCAAATTGAGATGTTGCGCTTTAAATCATGTGATTTATAAAATATGCATTACATATAATGAAATGTATTAAATTGCTGCTGTTGATGTTTTAAACAAGGGGAGGTTATGTACCTTTAATAATATTTGGTGCCTTTTAAGGGTCCAAGGGTATTTAAAGAGATGAATTTTAGCTAGTTTCATTCACTTGAAAAAGCCTTGCATTTTGGCAGGGTGAAAGCGCTTGTGTATTAAGTTTTATTACAATAAATTTATTTACAGCCGTTCTCAGTGTGCCTAGACCGTTTTTTTCATTCGTTGATACTGGCATTTCATGATCTCCATCCTATTTTGGTTTTAAGACGTATCAATGTAATATACTCCCCTATCTAAGGCTGTCTGATGACAAATGTTAAAACATGACCCTTTCAGCTGTGTATGACACAGCTGCTATACGACTCATGCCTTATTTATACAAGATGGAGTGGAGGATACAGCACTACAGTCAGTTATCACACATATATTCCCTGTATATAAATGTCGTATTCAATGACTGCACTATATGCAAATGGCCGATAATGTATCCGCTGTTCTTGCTATTATCTCAACTTGATATGTTATCAACATTAATATCACATTTGCTGCCATTTCTTACAATGTTGCATTGCATCCTTCTCACATTCATTGTTAGCATGTCCATTTTTAAATTATGTACATGGGTAACAGCTTGGAAACAGGCTTATTTATTATAATCATCTATATGGATGTCTTTCTATTGAAAAAATGTTTCTTTGTGGCATCATTATATTTCAATGAATTAACTACGTACATTTTTCATATTTATCCCTCTACTATTCATATTGTATTCTATGCAAATTAGCCCACTTTCACACCCCCTGCATCTACATACATATAAGTCACTTAATTTTACTTCATATAAGCTATCCGATAGTGCTTGCATAATATGTTTTCCTGCAGGCAAGTACTTTTCTTTACACTGTGTGCTTCTGCTCCCAGCATCATTTCATGGCTACCAACACAGTTGCTGGCCACAAAATGGTACTTGGAATCACATAAGTGCAATGGGCAGCATGCATATTCAATGAGCACTGCAGCTAATCTCAGTAATGACCTGCAATTGTGCAGGCTTCATGCAAAGCCTACACACATTTGTTAATGAATCCCAGGGAATAAGCTTATAAAAGCATTACATTTCCTCATAAACTAAGTCCCCATATCAGCCTAAGCTAAAAACAGCAGCCCTGATGAGAAAATTCTGATATCAAAGAAATACTCTGTTTCTTAAAGGGCCAGAACAGCTAGAGTAGCTTAAAGTAAAATAAAGAAATAACTGGAGAGAAAAACACGCTAAAATATTGAATATTCTGTATGGAAGGGCTCCACAATGGGGACTTATCCTTCTGTAAGAAGCTGAAATGCCAGCTGCTGTTCTTGTGAAACCGCTGAGCTGCTTCAGGCAGCAAGAAAGTGTTAAGATTTTACACTCAAAGTGCTGATTTTCCCTCCTGTGGACTGACCAAAAAACAGTCAGAGTGGAAGTATGCGTGGGAGTCAGAGCTTTTGGAAGTTGGCTGGTTGTTGTGCCTTGGGCAAGACACAACCCATACAGCATAAAGGTTACTGCAGCAGTGGGAACACTGTAAGTAGCCTGTAGGGATAGACTGTGCCAAGTCACTAGTTTCCAGTTACCGTAACTAGTCTGCAGTATGCGTGGGAGTCAGAGCTTTTGGAAGTTGGCTGGTTGTTGTGCCTTGTGCAAGACACAACCCATACAGCATAAAGGTTACTGCAGCAGTGGGAACAATGAACACTGTAAGTAGCCTGTAGGGATAGACTGTGCCAAGTCACTAGTTTCCAGTTACCGTAACTAGTCTGCAGTATGCGTGGGAGTCAGAGCTTTTGGAAGTTGGCTGGTTGTTGTGCCTTGTGCAAGACACAACCCATACAGCATAAAGGTTACTGCAGCAGTGGGAACAATGAACACTGTAAGTAGCCTGTAGGGATAGACTATGCCGAGTCACTAGTTTCCAGTTACCGTAACTAGTCTGCAAAAGCAGAGAATCTGTTCTCCCCTTTTATGATATTACTAGCAGAGGGTTGGGAGACCAAAATGATTTATAGATTTGAGAGCATGTATTAGAGCCATCGTTTCTTTTAAGAGCCTCAGCAGAGGAAGGATCAAAAGGTACTTCTTTATCCAGAGGGTTATTCGAGATGTCAGCATTCACATACTCTGGTAAAAGCTGGTTAACACAGCCAGACAAATCTTCTCATCACTGACCTAGTAGCAGCTGCTCAAGCTACTGCATCAGCAGTGCCAGAAGAACATTTTAGAGTGTCTGGTTATGGGAGACACAAAGTATAAAGAATTCATCCATCTGGAAACAATGCTACACTCTACCTATACACAAAGGAGGTAACTCCTCTGATATCTCCAACTTTAGACATATCGCTATCCTCTCCCCTCTCTCTAAAGTACTAGAAAAATGTATTCATAAATAAGTTATACAGTATCTAATACAGGAAAATCTGCTTACACCTACTCAGCACGGCTTCAGACCCAAACATAGCACCACAACAGCTCTATTATCCTTCCTCAACACTATCTCTATAGCCATGGGCGACCATAAACTTATTTCTTGCCTATTCTTGGACCTCTCATCTCTTCTGCTGCACAAACTGCATAACCTCAACTTCTCCTCTGATACTGTTGCATGGTTCTCCAGCTACCTCACTGATAGATCTCAGTCAGTGAGATGGCACTCTGCACTCTCCCTGTAAAAACGGGTGTTTGTCAAGGGTCTATCCTAGGGCCTTTATTTTTAATATCTTTACTAATCAGCTCTATACATCCTGTCCTCAGTCATCTTTAGTGCAATACACAGATGACTCTACAGTCATCACCACAGCCAACTCTCCCTCTAAGCTCTTATCAGCTACTCAGGCATCTTTTAACTTAGTTGAAACATGGCTCTCCCACAACCAGCTCATCCTTAACCCTAAAAAAACAAAACTGTTACTCTTCCTACCTAAAAAGTTCAATAATATTAAACCCTCCTTCTCCATACAGACCCTTAATAACACTCCCATTCAGGTAGAATCCAGCACTAAGCTCTTAGGTGTAACCATCGACGATCAGCTTAAATTTGACTTGCATGTTAATAACTGTATCAAAAAGACTCATTCAAAACTAGGGCTCCTTTACCATAACAAGAAATTCCTTACCCCTGAAGCCAAGATTACTCACTCTCTTACCTACCTTCTACCCAGTCTAATGTACAATTCTCAAATTCCCACAAATCTTAACTCAACACTCCTGACCAAACTCAAATCTACCTACAACAAGGTTGCTACATTTGCTGCCCAACAAACCTACAAATCCCATCACTGTCTCTCTCTAAAACACCTAAACTGGCTTAACTTACCCCACCAGCTTCTTCTCTCTCAGCTCCAGATCATCCATTCTATCCTGTACCAGCCTTCCTACTGCCCAGCACTATCCCCTCTCATCTCCCATTATTCTCCCTCCAGACCTCTCCAAAGCTCTAACCAAGACCTTCTACAAATCTACAAACCCAAAGCTAACGTTGGACGCAACATGTACAGCTATCACCCCACTATTGCTTGGAATAGGCTCCCACTAGAAATCAGGACCCTTACACATCCTAAACAATTTAAGACAGCCACCAAAGAGCACTTTAAAAGTCACTGGTCCTGCCACTGCACTCTCCCTCCTTAACATCCCCTACTTCTCATACCTTAATCTACTTTCTGCCCTTAACTCACTCTTCTCACTAGCTCTCTCTAATCTTCCTTGACTACTATTTCTACAGTCTTTGAAAATCTGTCAAGCAAATTGCCTCAGAGAAACATTCTATTGTAATTGTCTTGCCTTCATGCAACTACATTATGATAAAACTGGGTTTTTGTAACCACTTTTTATACATCTTCAAATAGTTTTGCTATATTCCTGATTATTGACACTGTATAACATTGTATTGCTACTTAATGCCTTGTAACAATCCTGTAACATTGCTGTTTAATCCCTAATTTATAATGAAAATTGTTTAATATGTTGGAGCTTTTTTCCCCGGACCTCCGCTGAAAAAGGCTCTTTAGCTCAGTCGGACAATCCCGGTCAACAAATGTAAAATAAATAAATAATTCAGAGATATCTTGGTCTCTCTGAAGAAGGGAGGTCATTAATTAAATTTCTCATATTATAATCAGAAGCCAATATAAACTTGGCTATCTGAGCCTGACAATTCAGTAAGAAGTCTAAACTTTCTTCAAAAACCTATCAAATGTTTTCCCATCTTTGCCAGAAGGAATAAGGTTACCTGCTAAAATATATTTGACAGATGATGAGAAAAAAAAAAAATATATATATATATATATATATATATATATATATATATATAAAAGGTTCCCCTGACCTTCAAATTTATTAGACTTTTTGGGGGCAGGAGGTGGACTGTTAGCTGCCAAGTAAGCAACCTATATTGCTGGCAAGACAGGAGGAACAGCTGCAGGCTGAGCAAAATCCACCTGCAATAAATCACATATTTGCTGGATTCTGACTTCTTTTTCCCCCAGTGAAATAACTCCCTCATTCTCAAAATGGTATCAGTAAAAGATACAACTTCAGGAGGTTAATCTGAAGAAATACTTTTCTGAGTCTGATTCCCTCTCCTGTGGTTTAGAAACTGAGAAACAATATAAATTAAATTACCACTAGTCAGACTAAGAATCAGAATCTGACAAAAGAGGAAAATGCAAGGTTAAATGGCTTGAACTGAACCCTTAGCAATACCTAACTTTAGGTCTCCTTTTCTTGGGATACCCCCAGGAAAAAGACTAACCCAAAGACCTGTCCCACCCCAAGAATCAAGCTCCTCAGAACAACTTTGAGGTAGAACCTCAGATAGACAGCTGTGGTTCTACCTTGATGGAAGATGACAGCCAAACACAAAAGATGTGACTATCTCTTGGTCTTTAGCAGCTTCTTGAAGGATTACACTAGAGGGGACAAACCTCCAAGATGGCTGCACACAGAGTAGCAGCTTAATTTCAGCTCTCCCAGTGTGAAAACAGAAACTCAGAAGAGAGAGCCAGTAAACTCATAATCTGGGGTAATTTTCAGTAACTGGCTAGTAAGTCACAGTCTGGATGACAGTAAAAAAGAAATTCAGAGAATCTGAAAGAAATTCAGTCACAAAGGGTTAGGAAAAAACACTGACTGGGAAGAATTTTGCAGCTGTTCAGCAAAAACAATGTAAGCTCAAGCTTTGGTGCAAGACATGACTTCCAGTAATTTAGAGAAAAAAAAAATAAGCCAAATGTACTCAGAGCTGATTAAAATAAATGAGACACAGATGGAGTATATCAATTCAAATAACAAAATAACTGAAAATAAATGGTAGAAACTCTATAAACAGATGTTCAGATGAGGTGACAGAACTGCAAAAATCAGAGGATGAAATGAAGAAAAGGCTGGCTGAATATGAGACTGCTCAAGAAGAGATGAAAAATAAAAGAATTAGAGGACAAAGCACATAGAGAAAACCAGAGATTTTCTGCTGTACCAGAGAAGCTAAAAGAAACAGGCTATTATTTTTTTAAGAAAGCACAAATAAGTAACTGGACTGGTATTCCACAGCTGGAGTTGTTAATTGCAAGGACGCATCATAAGGGCGGTAGGATGGCATAGTGGTTAAGGTGTTCACCTTATATGCACAAGATGGAAGGCTTGATTCTGACATGGGGTAGTTGGCTGGGCCTGAAATGGCCCACAAGGGCAATTAGCCCAGTGCTAATTTATAGGGTCAGTTTGGCAGAGCTGCTCTGAGTTTGGTAACTTAACCAAAGACCTGGAGTGAATCTGAACTAAATCCAAGGCATCCACTGTGATCAACAAAAAATATGTATATTTTAAGCTTGCTTTGCACTTTTTTGAACTGTATTTTGCTTAATTGCAGTTTCATTTATTGCTGCTGTTGCTGCTTTGACAGTTTTTTTACTGCACTTTGAAATCCTACTACTTCTGTATTTCATAGCATAGGCTAGATTTAGATCTGCTGAATCTAGGCTGTTTGGCATAAATTGAGCACTAACACCAGCCATCCTACACTAAGAAGGCCCTCCTGCACCCTTGTGGCAGAAGTGTGCAGCCCAGTACCCATCTGAGTTGGATATTGCTGGAATATGGCTCAGTTTTGGGCTCTACCATTGGCTAGTTTGTGTTAAAACTGTTTAACTTTGTTTGTATTTAAGGATTGCATTTGTACGTAGCTGCACACCACACAATGGGGTTTAGCACTCTGCCATGTATAGAAGTAAATGCTTAGAAACAACAGTTCTCCCTTCCTATCTGCTGGAGAACCTTCCCTAGCTCCACTGCCTCTCTGTGTGCAACGCAGTTGCACACTGCTACCCAGCAAGCAACTCAGCTGCACATTCTGAGGCACTGACTCAGTCTTCCACTCATAACCTTCCACAGAATAGCCACCCTTGCTAGTCTCACAAGTAACTCTGGTCCATACAGCCCATCCCCACTAGTCACTATAATATATACCTGCCATAATGGATGGACAGTTTCCCATCATTTCTCCATCCAACCTGACTGGCATGGGCATCCTGAGGCAATGTACCAATTGCCTCATGTAAACTGACAACCACTTGATCCTAAAGCAAACACAACTACACCATGAAATTAGAATCAGTCCTCTCACATAACAACAAACAAGGCCTACAACAGGTTGTCAGCACACTCAACTTCCCTCTCACATAAGAGAAGGTCACGACACATAAACCCACATATGTGAAGTTATTTACTAAGTGTCTACCAAAATACCAGAGACCTCCCAAGCACAAACAGCATACACATATTGGTACATGAACAGAATCCACCACCATCACACATAACACACATCAGTGTCGCAACAATTAAGCCCCTAAGGTAAAATGGTTATAGGTGACTCAGTAGTGAGACACACAGATGCCCCCCTCACCAGGTTGAAACAAGGAGGACACAATCAGCTGCTTGTCAGGCACCGGGATTCGTCAAATCACACATGCACTCAAGTCACTCAGCAACAATTACCGTTATGACTCTGTCATAGTAAATGTTGGTGTGAATGACTTGAGGCGCATCTTTCTGGGCTATATGAAGAGAGACATGACTGAACTTTCAGACTGTGTGTCCCAGGCAGGTATGTCCCTAGCCCTAAGCAGAATTCTATGATGATGCCACAATACAGGCAAAAAAAGACTGATTTCAATAATTGGCTTAGCTTCTGGTGTCACTCCAGAGGGATCCACTATCTGTCTGCCAGGGAAGACATGGTCGACAGTCCATGCTGCTTTGCCAGAGATGGCCTTCACCTGTCTCCTCAAGACTTTTGGATACTGGCAAAGGCACTTGCCTCTCCCACAATACCTTTTTAGGCGATGTCCAACAACAAAACTTCTGAAGTAAAGAAATCCACTAAAGACAAACTCAAGGTCATGCTGCTTAATGCCAGGAGTTTAAACAGTAAACTGCACTCCCTGGAAGCACTCCTCACCTTAGAAGATGCTGATATTTGTGCAGTCACAGAAACTTGGTTCAAGGCTACTGAGCACATCCTGGCCGTACAAGGCTACAATGCCTTTCACACATTCAGACCCCAAAAGGAGCATAAAAGAACCAAAGGTGGAGGTGTATCCATCTTCATTAAATCCAAATGCACCTCGAGACTGGTGAAACAATACGACTCTCTTGAGCTACTCCAGGTCCAATTAACTATAGGAAAAATACCCTTCCACATCATCTCTAGCTACAGGTCACCCACCATGAACCAGGAGCAGCCCACCGCCTACCTGGACTTGCTAGCGTCACTCAGCATACACACAAGCACCTTGGTCATGGGAGATTCCAGCTATCCTTCCATTGATTGGACAACTTATATTAGCACAAATCTGACTGCTACAAGGTTCCTGGACTTGGTTAATTCTAATACCCTGGAAGAGTTGGTCTGCACCTCTAGTGCTCACCAACATGGGGGGGAGGGGTCACTGCACTATCCCCTGTGTGTTGCCCTCCCTGGTGAGATCAGACCATAAATCTGTCTCATCTGAAGTAAAGCTCAAACCTGACATGCCCACAGGAGTAAAAAAATGAAATATTTCTCTAAAGCAAGCTATTGCCTACTAAGCAATGGTATAAAAAGTTTTAAAGCCCCTGCCAATATAGCCAACAATGTCTCTTATGATGAGGAATACACAATTGCCCTATATAGCCACTTAAACAAATATATTGACTCAGCTGTACCTAACAGGAATAAAACCAGGTATTCCCAAAAAAACAAGCCACCTTGGTGGACCGTAAATATAAATAAGTTGCACAACAAAAGAAAGAAACTGATATCTAAGAACAGGATGGAACTAACTCTACAGAAGAAGAATGCCCTCCAAAGCTTGAACAAGCAAAATCAGATATCTTAAGTCTTCTAAGGCTAGCTATGAGTCTAAATTAGCATCCCTAGCTAAAGACAATCATTAGACATTCTTTAGCTACATCCAAAACTTAAGAGGGAATGCCCAGCTATGTGCCAAACTTATAGTGGATGCTACCACTGACACTGAACCTGATTAAACTGCCAACCTGCTAGCCAACAGATGTGGCAATAATTTCACCCCCTTGTCACTATCTGACATACCCCAAACCATTCCCAACACCAGTTCTCTTAGAGTATCTCCAAAGAACAAGTCATAGAAAGTACTCTACAAGGCCAAAAAAACACAGCCTCTCTGGGGCTGGATAACATTCCAGGCTACTTACTAAATCTAAAAAAACATCTAGCAGAACCACTCAGCACTCTCTTCAACCATAGCCTGAGAACTGGCTTTGTCCTAGCAGAGTGGAGAACAGTAACAGTATTCCCCTTGCACAAAGGGATACCATCAGCTTACCCTGGGAACTATTGGCCTAACCAGCCTTATCTGCAAGACCATGGAAAAAATCATCATGGACTTTATTCAAAAGGACATAGGCAACCTTCAAACTCTTGACCCAATCCAGTTTGGCTTCATCAATGGTAGATGTTGCTTATTAAACCTGGTGGACTTCTTTGAGAATATCATCAAAGCCCTGGATGGGGGCAAAACAGTACATACCACCTATCTTGATTTAGCCAAGTTTTTGACATAATCCTCCATTCAGGTATCAGAGAGAAACTCTCCCATATATTACTAGATGGGTTGCCAACTGTCTCACTGACAGAATACATGCTGTCAGAAATGGGGAGTCCCTCTCCACCAGTTGACCAGTTACCAGTGGGATACTCCAAGGATCTGTGCTGGGCCCTCTACTGTTTAGAATCTATTTCTCTGAAGTCCAGGTGAAGGGAGATATCCTGTGGCTTACCAAGTTTTCAGATGACTGCAAAATGGGAGAAATCATAGAGTCCCCCAACGACGTTAACATATTACAGAAAGGGCTGACACAGACAAATGACTGGTACCAAAGTCACGGACTAAAACTTAACAAAAAAAATGCCTCATTATCCCCTTCATCAAAGTAGCAGCCCCTTCTAATTATGATATAGATAGCACCCCTCTAACCTCAAATTCAGTGGTGCGACACTTGGGAACACAGGTTGATAGCAATCTAAACTTCGATCACCATGTGTCAGTAGTGGTAAGAAAAGCATTCTGCATTACACCTCATAAATAAGGGCATTGCATCCAAGACTAGGGAGGTTATAGCTCCACTGTACTAGACCCTTATCAGACCACTAATTGAGTACAATACTCACTTCTGTATGTATCTCACCAGACACCTGCAGGAACAGGAGAGACAACAGAGGTTTCTTGCCAAGAGAATCCAGGGCATCCAAAACTTGACATACATGAAAAAACTGAAAGCCCTGTCACTGTAGTCTCTATCATACAGGCTGCTGAGAAGCGACCTGTGCCTGGCCTACAGAGCAGTCTCAGACAGGGCCAATGCCAGCATTCTGGGGGCCTCCAGCAAGTTTCAAGTTGGGGGCCCTGCTCAGGAGAATATAAAGTGTGACCACATTGCCATTGCATCGCCTTCCCTGTCAAGCTCATCCAGCACCCTTTAACATCCAATATAGTGTCACTGCATGTTAGATATATATATTTAGACTTTTATAACAGTGCATATACATTTTTGTTTATTAGAATATATATGTAGTAAAATATAACAGTGCGTGTAAACTTATGTTTGCAAGAATATATGTAGGAAAATATAGTCACTTAGATGCATGTACATTTCTGTTTGTTAGCATGTATATATTAAAGGATTAAACTGCTCTTAGCTGAGAAGCAAGAGAAAAGGTATCCAACTGTATGTAATATTTTTTGTGTCTGGTACAAGCTTCAAGGACAGATAAGAAACCAGGTACAGGGAGTATCAGAGACAGAAACAGGAACGATTCACCTTGAAACAGAACACAATTTAGCTCATTAATAGACTGTATGACATCATGTGAATACCAAAGTACTGACTTTGAAAGTTCTCAACAGACTGCAAATTCCAAAGACTGCTTTCATAAAAAATGTATATAAAAGGACACTGAACGTGTAAGACATTAGATCTGATTTTTTGTTAGATCTGGTACATGTAGGAACACGGTTGTTCTGAGGTAAATGGACATCATTATTTATGCTGCCTGAGAAGTTTAACCTGGTTCATTAAGGCCTGTAAACTGTGACATTATTGTACGTGTTGTCTGCTATGGAGACAAGTTATTTTACTAGTAACTGCGCAAAGTTAATATATAGTGCTGAAAAGATTAACAATTTGCAAAGTTCAGTGCATTAATCAGACTTTGGATTCAGCAAGCAACAGCAGCACAAACATCTGCATTTAATTTTTCAGTGGCAAGTCTAGCCTGTATTTGAACACAGGGGGAGTGGTACCTTGTTTAAGGTCACTTTCGTAAAAGTGCAGTAACTAACATTTATGTATGTGACTGAGTCCTAAATAGGAGCACTTCAGTTTCCACAGTTTGCAGCAGTACAGTTCCCCAGACGTCTGGATCCGGAGTGAGACTGCCATGCAGGAAGGAAGCAGTGCCATAAATTCTCCAGGTCGATGAATTCCCAGGTTTCAGATCTGCAACTGACAGCTTCATTTCACCAGCTTTTCAAGTAAGTACAGAAGTTTTCTAACCATCTACAGTAAGCAACGTGGCCAACTGTGTCCATGTAAAATTGGTAAGAAATATTTTTGTATTTACATACAGTATGGATTCCATTAGAGAGGGTAGTAGACAGAGTTTTACTCTTAATATATCAGAACGACCAGATAACATTTTGGACAGACTAAGTAAAACCTTATTAGGGCAAGTTGACAGTCAGGCATTATGCAAATGGATTACGTTTGACTGGTATCTTGAACAAAAACGTGTGGTATGATAGTAAATGTTTATTGTGTAAATCATATCAAACTGCTTTCTGTGTAAAGTGCCATAAAAATACAATGTAGACTACTGTTAGCAAGCTGAATTGTCAAAAAAAATCTGATGATAAAGCAGCAAAAAGGTCATATACTTGCATTATTTCCACGTGTTAAACAGCTATGTCCTGTCACTATATGTAAAATGTTAATTTCAGAGTTACAACAGCAGTCATATCAGTTATTGAAAAAATCTCCTGTACACCTTGTTACACCCTTTAGACAAAAGTAAAATACAGCCACTGCACAGCACAAAACAGTTAGCTAAAGTGACAAAAATAATTTATGGCATACTGTTCTACATTAAAAAAATGGTTAGTGCACACAGCTGGATCTAATGTATGGACAAATAATTCCCAAATGTTTTAAAACTTTCTTACAGTTAAAGCAAGACACATCAATTACACAGTAAAGTAAGACATATAATTGCTGTTCTTATGACATACAAAGAGAGACAGCCTCTAAAGACATCTGCAGCAGATGGAAAGGTCACAAAAGTACCTCACAAAGAGGATTACTGGCCTCAAACAAATGCCCTACACTGACCGCCTCAAAAAACTCGAGCTTTACTGCATGGCATATCGCCTACTCTGAGGTGATCTCTGCCTAACATATAAAGCTATGTCAAACCTAGAGCTGTTGGACATGCTATACCTAAAAAAATCCCAGTCCCTCCAAGCTACACGCTTCCTGGGACCTAAACCTTGTCACCACAATAAACAGGACATGCTGGAGGGATAGATTCCTGTCCCAGAGACTTCCTAAACTCTGGAACAAGCTACCCATCTATGTCAAGCAAAGTTCTTCATTAGCACTCTTCAAGAAAAATCTTGATGAGTGGATGGAAAATAGGAAATACACCCCGGGGATCACTTCTGTGTCTCTGCTGGACAGTGGCACAGGAAAATAACTT
Organism: Protopterus annectens; assembly: GCF_019279795.1. NCBI lineage: Eukaryota > Metazoa > Chordata > Ceratodontiformes > Protopteridae > Protopterus > Protopterus annectens. The sequence continues at coordinate 1,539,680,262 of NC_056725.1, read as the reverse complement.
TCTTGGGTGGCGTACGCTATGGTACCTTGCTGGCTAGGCTTACGTAGGCCCTTGGGCCGATAGCCTAGTACCTACCTATGAAGTCACAAGAGTGACATGCATGTATTTTCTTTTTAAAATGCAGAAGAGCAAAAGGCAAACAACAGCAGATGTAAATAATGTAAACATCTTCGGTTTCAAACGTGTGTTATTTAAGCCAATATCTCTTTTGTTTTTTACAATATTTTTCAATTGTATAATAACATCAAAAATAGCAGAGACTCCAGCAAAACAAATATACAGAAGTAATATTACTAATATAAAGTTGTACTGCGGTGGTGGTGCTGCGGTAGCGTTGTCGCCTCACAGTTAGACGTTGCCCGTTCGATTCTCAGTTAGAGCGTCTTCTGTGTGGCGACATGCGTGAATGGGAATTCCTTCATTGAAGGTTGTGCTTAGGCCCGGCAAGCCAGCATGGAAAACTCTACTGCCAATCAATAGCGGACTGGAGTTCCGCTGTGGCGACCCCTAACCGGGAAAAGCCTAAAGACACAAACAAACAAACTGGGTGCACAATACTACAAAAAAAAACCCCAAGGTAACTTCTCTTGTCCTAAGAGACAAACATGTCATATTAAAAACTTTTCTTAGACCACAGTGTCTCAGTCTAAAAATTAGCCAGCGGGCAGGCATACATTCAATTCTTACAATGTGAAGCAAATAAACAATACTGCAATGAAATGCTGCATACTACAGGGGAAAAGGGCACTCTCTTAATTTTACACTGACTGTGCAAACAGTACTACAGAAGGGTCTAAAATAGAACTAGCGAAAAAAATTATATTATCCTGCATCGATGATTCAGTAATTAAAAGACAACTTGCCTTTTTATTGTCGTCAAGTGATTGGGGTACCATTAACATGTACAGTAGTGAGACAAAAATACCAAATAACAGTAATACATTTGAATGTTTCAGTAAATGTTTAATTAGCAGGCATCAGTTTAATACTAATGTCACTAAGTTTGTAAACTCAAAACTTCGAATCTGATATGGTCGACACCATATGATCGAAGTCTTGAAACTTCAAAAATATAATAAAACACAACAACCTACAAAAATAAACCATTTAAATGCTGTAAGCAGAGGGGCAAGCCCCTTGCACCCCTAAACCCCCGTTACTTATATATATATATATATATATATATATATATATCTCAACACCGAGCTTGCACTACAGTGCAGAAAAGGGAAATCTTCCCTTTTTGCGCTGTACGGAGATCTCCGTTAAAAGATCTGATGTTTCAAAACTTTGATCATATGGTGTCGACCATATCAGGTTCGAACTTTTGAAACTTCAATCTTCTGATATAGACCCGTGTACATTACAGTCCATGTATGTACAAATGCAAAAAAAATCTGTGCAAGCAAAACTGATAGTAAATAAATATAATTGGTGTACGCTGTACAGTAAATGGTTTAATATGTAAAAAACATGCTCCAGTGTATAAACCATGTTTTCTACAGCACTCTGTAAATCTGTGTAAATAGGCAATTTTGCCATCAAGTTTTAAAATGTTCACAAAAATTGCTCCTCAATTTGTTTGTACTGTATGAGTTTTTCTAAGCAGACACCCTTTGTAAAATGTCGTGTAATATCACTCATTTAGTGAGGCATAATAAAAGCTTACAAGTTTACTCCAAAAAGTAAAATGTCTGTGTCTATTAAATGAAATCATCATGTAGTTTGTTTTTAAATTCTTTGTATGAGGTAATTAACAAAAGTAAACAGTTAATTCAACAGTTAAAAAATAAGTTAATCAAGTCAGCAGAAAAGGCTAAAAGCAAACAGTACATAATTAGTAAAACATTTTACAGGATGGTTGTCAAAATGAAAAAAGTTGTTAGACTGGATTATATATCCAATTCTGGTAGTAATGGTTATCATCATTGTGCTGACAATATAAAACTGTGTTTTAACTTGTTGTATCAATAGAAAACTAAAGGTTTTATTTCCTAATGAGTTTTCTGCAAATCATGATAAAAAGAAGTTATGTACTCACCATAACGTTCCATCTGAGTAGTTGTACTTCATTTGTCTTCAAATTGTGGGAATACGGATCTGTATCGGATCCGAGCCGGCAAAGATTACTAGCATCAGCTCCGAGCTACAGACTCCTCCCCTTACCCATAATACACCTCCCTTGCCTTCCATCCCCAGATCGAGTTTGCTGAACTTACACTTATAACCCGACCTGATAACATACTTGTGACATCCGCCAAAGGTCTGGGGGAAGGAGGGAGGGATGGTTGAAAACAAATGAAGTACAACTACTCAGATGGAACGTTACGGTGAGTACATAACTTCTTTATCTGAAGTAGTTTACTTCATTTGATCTTCAACCTGTGGGACAGAGTCCCCAGCTACTAAACTCCTGGGTGGCCCTCATGGAAGGATATTCCTGAGCACCGCGGAGACAAAGGATGCTCTCCTTCTAGATGTCAAATCCAATTTATAATGGGAGATAAATGTATGAGATGAGGACAAAGTAGCTGCGGAGCAAATGTTATCTAAAGATACCCTAGACCAGAAAGCTGCAGATGTAGCCATGGACCTGGTGGAATGAGCCTTAACCTGACATGCCTTTGTCCTTGTAGACCTGCAGGATGCATGAAGAAATCCATTGAGCTATCATGACCTTGGAAATAGGTTTGCCCAAAAAGGGTCTATAGAATGAAACAAACGATCAGATTTATGAAAAGTTTTTGTCCCGTGTAAATAAAATCATAACGGTCTCTGAACATCCAACATGTGTAGTTTGTATTCCATTTTGTTGGTAAAATTGGGAAAGAACACAGGCAAATTTATAGTCTGATTGATATTGACTGGTGATGCCACCTTAGGAAGAAAGGATGGATTCGTGCGAAGGGAAACTCTATCTTTATGAAAAATCATGTACGGGAATTTTATGGACAAGGCCTGCAATTCCGAGACCCTCCAAGCAGAGGCGACCAGAAAAGCTGTTTTCCATGATAGAAATTTTAGATCAAAAGTAGAGGCAGGCTCAAAAGGCAGAGTGACCACAGCTTGAAGAACCATAGTGAGGTCCCACGGGGGGACAAGATCTTTGACCGGGGGGCGTAGCAAAAAATTGCCTTTAATAAAGGCTTTACACAGTCTAGAAGATGCCAATGATACAGAATTCTTACCCACATGAAAATGAGAAATGGCAGCCAATTGAACTTTGACAGTAGAAGAACTAGCTCCATGCTGGAAAATATCAGGTAGGAAATCAAGAATAGCGGAAATAGGAGCCGTGAAAGGATCTAAACTACTCAGAGGCCCAAAATGAAAAACGTTTCCACTTGCTGCAATAAACCTTTCTGGTTGAAGACTTATGAGCAGCTACCAAAATAGACGTAACTGAGGAGGAAAGTATGGGAGTCCTAGCAATCATGGGAACCGGAGCAGCCAAGCCGTGAGCTTCAGGCTGTCCAGATTCAGATGAGGCACCCCTGATGGGTGTGACATCAGATCCTGAAAGGGATCTAGGATCCAAGGTGGAGACAGAAGGTGAGACCAAAGGAAGAGAAACCATACCTGGTGAGGCCAGAATGGGGCAATGAGGATCACCTTGCTCTCCAGCTGACAAGCTTTCTGCAGAAACCTAGGGATGAGAGGGACTGGAAGGTAAGCATACAGAAGACCAGGAGGCCAAACAAGAACTAGAGCATCTCTGAGGGACTCCCCCGGTGGGGGGTTCAGAGCGAAAAACCTGCTGCACTTCGCGTTGGAAGGAGATGTGAAGAGATCGCAACAAGGATGACCTCACTCAGTGAAGATCTGTTCCGCTACTGATGGATTCAAAGACCACTCGTAAGGCATCAGAATGATCCAACTTAGCCTGTCCACTAGAATGTTAGACCCTCCCGGAATGTGCACTGCGATAAGAAAATGACTGGTGGAGATCGCCCATTCCCACACTCTCATGGCCTCGTGACAAAGGGGATAAGATCTGGTCCCTCCATTTGCTGATGTACCAAACTACTAACATGTTTGTCTGACTGAATAGCAATTATCCCCTGAAGAAGAAAGGCATGAAGAGCCTGCAACGCTAGAAGGACCACCCTCATCTCTAGGACATTGATATGCAAACTGGTCTCCATGGGAGACCACAGGCCTTGGACTGCCCTGCCCAAAGAATTCCCCCCCACCCAAGTTGGGAGGCATCCATGGCCACTGTGGCTTGGGCCGGGGCTGGAACGAAGGGCCGTCCCTCCAAAATGTCTGGAGAGCTCATCCACCATATGAGGGATGACTGACACACTTGACTTAGGTGGATAGGATAGGTTGGTGGTAAATCCAACAGGGACCACTGAACTGCCAAAGTCCATTGAAGAATCCACATGTGTAGTCGGGCACATGGAAGAAGAGTTATGGTCACCACCAAAGAGCCTACAGCCCTCAATACAGATTCCATTGGGAGATGAGAATAATAAATTAGGGAGACATTCATCCTGAGGTTTTGAACTCTCTCTGAGGTCAGGAACACTTTGCCCTGGAGTGTGTCTATCCTGGCACCAATGTAGTATATCACCTGTACAGGTTCTAGTAGAGATTTGGATGTGTTGATTGTGATACCCAAACTCAGGGCAAGTGTCAGAAAGTAGTCCCTGGTTTGGGAAAGTAGACGCCTGGTAGAAGCAGTGAAGACCCAATCCTCCAGGTACAGATAGACCTGAATCCCCTGAATCCTCAGGTGAGCCGCTATCACTGCCATCACTTTGGTAAACACCCTGGGGGCTGTGGTGAGACCAAAAGGTAGGCCTCAAAATTGGTAATGATTGGCCCCTAGCCAGAAGCGGAGGAACCTCCTGGAGCTTCTGTGCATTTTTATGTGATATTAAGCATCCTAGAGATCTAACTAGCACATCCAGTCGCTTTCTTGCAGGTAGGGCATGATGGACTGTAGTGTGACCATCCGGAACTTTTCTTTGGCCACTGACAGGTTCAGGGTAGAGAGGTCCAGAATGGGCCTCAAGTCACCTGTTTTCTTTGGCACCAAAATGAACCTGGATTAGAAGCCCGATCTGGACTGATCTGGGGGGATGGTTTTGATGGCTCGTTTTCCTAACAGCTTGGAAATTTCCTGCGCTGCTGCCTCCCTTTCAATGGGTGGAATGTCCGGGAGGTGTCTGGAAAGGGTTGGAGAACCCATGAAAGGGATAGAATATCCTCTGGATATGATTTGCAGCACCCAGCAGTCCATTGTTATGGACTCCCAAGCCGCTAGGTGCAAGGACAATTGTCCCCCGACTGCCTCCAGAGCAGGGCAGTCAGGCAACCCGTCAGGGTTGCTGCCCAGGTCTGTCTGAGAAAGGTTCTCGAGACCCAAAGTTTCACGGACCCCCTCGGCCTTTGGGCCTGAGTCCATTCTGTCCCCCTCTGCCTCTGGGGGAAGAAGAGCCCTGAGTGTCCCGGGAATACTGAGACTTCTGGAATCACATCTTCTTTTGCCCTCTCTGGTTCCAGGAAAAGGACCTTTGAGGGTTAGAAAAGCGGATCCTGACAGCAGACACTGTTGTCCCATCCTTTTCACTCTGGACTAGCATTTCCTTAATGGTCTTACCGAAAAGATTTGAGCCGTCATAAGGGGTACTGGCAAAGGACACCTTAAAGAGTTTGGAAAATTGGCACAACCTGAGCCAGGTGTTACGCCTCATGGACATGCCAGACCCAGCTGCCCTAGCCGATCCTTCCATTGCATGGGAGAAGAGTCACATGGACGTATTCAATACTGCTCTCAAAGTGGCCATTTTCACGGAGAACAAAGCCTTGTCCTCCTGCAACATGGACTTATTTATTTTATTTTTATTTTACATTTGTTGACCGGGCTAGTCTAACTGAATACATGTCCATTTTCAGTAGAGGCCCGGGGAGTAAAACTTACAACTTCAGGTACAGATAAATAATTATGTAACAACTTAAGGTACAGTACTATTTTAAGCTGAAGAATACACGTTATATAGACAAATATTATTATTAAAGGAGCAGAAGATAAGAAACAGATAGAGCAACAATCTACTTTAAAGTGGCACACAATAAGAAAGAGGGGTGAAGAAAAAAATACACAAATAAATGTAACAGCTCAAGGAGCGGTATTTAGCAGAGAGTTATACCATTTATCTTATAGTAGCATAGCAACTTAAGGGAAGCATGCAGTAGGAAGTATAAAGAAAGTTTATATGGATGTATTTATGTGATAAATAGATTACTGCTGCTAGCTAAGCAAGTACACACTTAGAAAAAGATTATGTGAACGCAACTGTTATAAAGACTAAAAAAAGTAAAGGTGAGACTACTGTCTGAGGCATGGAGAGAGTAGGAATCCAATTGCAAATGGTAATATGGGAAGGCTACAGAGAAAGTGGTGATAAGATTAGTCTGGGTTACTACATGGGCATAACCAGTGGTAACAAAGGTGTTGCCTGAGTTGTTTTTTGAACATTTTCACTGAGCAGAGAGATGAGAGTTCATAGGGAAGGAGGTTCCAGGATTTGCCAACAGTGTTGGCGAACAGAGAGTCACCGGCCTTATTTTTGGATTTGACTGTGGATACCAGTACTTTATTGGCCGAGCGAAGGGTTGTCAAATTACTATAGGAGGTAAGAAGGCTAGTAAGTATAGGAGAATTTTTTGGAAAATAGAGGATCTTATAGGCGATAATAAGTTGTTTAATTTGGAGTTGATTATGAAGTTCTAACCATCCTAGTTGCTTTAGGTTTTGACAGTGATGAGTTCTAAATGAGGAACCAGTAGCAAATCTGGCAATATTGTTGTAGGAGGTAGCTAGTTTGTTAAGGTTGTTTTTTGATAGGTTGGTATAGATGGGACAGGCATAGAGGAGGGTGGAAATTAGATGGGTGAGGGCAACAGTTGTTCTAGCTGTTGGAGTAAGGAAGGGTTTAATCCTATAGAGGGAGCCTAATTTTCTGTTTACTGTTTTTATTGTTGTGTTAATATGCATGTCAAAGCTAAGATTATGGTCTATTGTAACCCCCAAGAGCTTGGTAGTTGGGTCAGGAGATATAATGATACCATCACTGGATATAACTGTGAAGTGAATTGGGGGGACCTTTGTGTGGGAGTGAAGAGTAGTAGTTTTGTTTTTTTAGGATTCAGGAGGAGGCTATGCTGTAAGAACTATCGTTCTATGCTGTTAAGCACTGTTTGGGTAGTGTCCTGAAGTTGAGGTGAAGAGGTAGCTGAGCATATTAGTGTGGAGTCATCAGCATATTGGATACATGTAGCTTGAGGAATGATCAGATTGAGATCATTTATGAAAATTGAGAATAGGAGAGGGCCTAAGATAGAACCTTGAGGGGCTCCTAGGGTAATAGGAAGGTGAGAGGATAGATTATTTTCCCAGAGCACAGCCTGTTGCCTATTCTCAAGGTAGGATTTAAACCATTGTAAAGCCTGTATATCTAATGAGAGATAACCAAGTATATTCAAGAGAGGTTGATGGTTGACCATGTCAAAGGCTTTTGACAGGTCAATAAAGAGTGCTGAGGATAGAGTATTGTTGTTTCGGTTATTATTAATAAAGTCAGAAAAGGATAGGGGGCTGTGGTGGTACTATGGTGAGGCCTAAAGCTGTGCTGGCAGTTAGCAAGTAAATTATTTTTCAGTAGGTGGTCTAGTAGTTGGCGGTGGATACATTATTCCATAATTTTGGCTAAAGGGGAGAGCAAAGCCATTGGGCGGTAGTTTGAGAGTTCAATTGAGTTGCCTCCTTTGTGGAGTGGGATAATATGGGAGACTTTTCCAGATAGATGGGATTGTTCCTTCAATGATGGCTCTATTTATAAGGATGGAAATAGGAAAGGATATTGCTGCTGCAGCTATCTGTAGATATTCTGCTGGTAGATGGTCAGCTGAGAGGGTGCAAGGTTTTAGTTTATGAAGAAGAATGCAGATGAGGGACGTTGGGACTGGTTGTAAATTAAATGAGGGGGTTAAAGTCAACAAGGAGGATGATAGACATGTGCTAACAGGAGGTAGTGAGTTGGCGAAAGTTTGGACTGCTTCAGTAAAGAATTTATTGAAGGCATTAGCAATATGCTTAGGACTTTCATAGTTGGATCCTGTTGGGGTGGGAGTTTTGGACTGTTCTGGGTGGAGGAGTCTGTTAATGCCTGGCCAGAACTTTTGAGGTTTATATTGATGGGTTTGCTGGTTGTTGTGATAGAAGTTTTTTTTATCTAGTAGTATAGACTTTTTGGTGGCGTTTCTCAACTGTCTAAATGTTAGATGATCAGCAGGGTTTTTAGTTGCTCGCCATTTGGCCCAGATTTTTTTTCTTTGTATAATTTTGTGCCCTGTCTCTTTTGTTAGCCATGGAGCAGTTTTTGTCCTATTTCTCATTGAGCGGGATGGGGCATGATGGTCCAGGATTTCTAAGAATTTGGTATTAAAGTAGGATACAGCTTCATCTAATTGGAGGTATTTTAGAGGTGACCAGTCACATGCTTTCAGTTCAGTTTGGAAGTTAATATGGTTAAAGTTTTTGATGGACCGAATGGTTTTATATAAGGTTGGTTTATGAGTATTAATCTTTTGTCTGATTATGTAGGTCAGTGAGTGGTCACTGATATCATCAGGAAGGATTCCTACATTATAAGAAAGGGGCTGACTGTTTATTAGTATCCAGTCTAGAGGTGTTTCTTTGTTGTTCGGTTTATGGATCCTGGTGGGGGAGGTGATAGTTTGAGAAAAAAATAAAGGTTTATGTGGGTAGTCTGGTTGTCTGTGATGCAGGTATTCCAGTCAATATTAAAGTCACCCAGGATAATGGTTTCTTGTGGGTAGTTGGTTGACAGCCAGGAAAGAATATTTTCCAGGATGGTTATGTTGTTACCAGGAGTGAGGTAGGCGCATATTATATAAATTGATTTGTAGATGTTGAGTTGGAGTTTAGAAATAAGGATTTCTGTTCTACTAATAGAAGGTGGTTGCACATTTATTGGTGTTAATTGCAGCTGCTTTGTATACTATTGCTACACCCCCACCCCTTTTGGTTATTCAATCTAATCTCATTATATTGTATCCTGGTGGGGTGATTTCATTGTCCAGTGTTGCAGGTAAGGAGTGGATATCTAAGAGGGCATGGAAGTGGGCAACTTTATTGTTTAGGCTCTGTATATTGAGGTGAGCTATGAGGAGCGAGTTTGATACTTTTGTGATGGTTTGAGAAGTAGAGTGATTTTGTTTGGGAGGGTTAGTGGTGGTTGTAGTGTTGGGTCCAGGGTTTGGATGGATGTCACCATCTAAAAGTTTAGCATTTTTAATCCTGTGTATGATATTTAGGAATTTACAGGGTGTATATTTTGTTTTCTTGGGTTGGTTATAGTTGATGTGGACCAAACAATGAAACTTTGGCACTAAATAGGTGGGTGTAGAGGTAATATTAATGTAGTTATGGTAAGGTAGTAGGTCTGACAAGGTTGCTTGTTTAAGGGACTGGCTGAAGCTATTCAAGGTCAGATGTTCATATTTAGTTAGTACATAGGTTATAGTTAGTAAAGGTAAGATGGTAATTAAGAGGAACAGTAGTGGGTATTTGAATCTGGGTATAGAGGTCATGGTGATAGGTTTGGTAAATAAATAAATTGGGGTAAGGTATCTTTAAGAGAAAGAGAGTGGGGAGGTACTGCAAGGTTTAGTAGTAAGTTGGGATATAGAGTTTGCAAATTAAGTACTTCTAGAAGTAATGAGTATCTCTAAGTGGTGAGTTTGGGTAGTTAGCATGTAATGAGTAGGAGGATGAGATTGGTTGAGTAGGAGTGGGGGTGTGGCCACAGGAGGTTTATGGTTAGGACCCCTGGGGTGGGTGAGAATTGGGGGTAGGGTAGGGGAGCAGAGTGAGCCTGCAGGGCGAACAGAGCGGGTTCAGACAGGTAAGCGAGCAAGTCAGCAAAAACCTAACAGTAAGCAGCTAACTATTGAGTACCTTAGTTGAGAAGGAGTAGGTCTAGGGAAATAGGTAATAGTGGTCGTGAAGGTAAGTGGTAGCAGAGAGCAAAGCTAGCAGAAAGTATCAGGTATAGTGTAGAGATAGGGCAGGAAGACAGTTCTCAAGCCTGGGACAGAATGTTAAATTCTTTGGAGATCAGGGAAGGATGGATGATTTAGGTGCTATCCTAGCTTAGAATGCCATCTAGTGGTCAGATAGAGTTATAACAACAGAGGCAAGTGAGCAGAGAGAGATTTTTCAAGGTTTGGGAAGGCTCCTATAGATAGTTTCAGGAGACAGCACAGGAGTGATAAAACATCTAAATTCAAGGGGATACAGAGGGGAAAATGGCTGCTGGCTATCCTGGCTAAGGTAACATATAATACATACACCAGATATTTATCAAGTGTTTAAATATTACCACTTTATTTGAGAACACATACATTCTTGCCTCCTAGTGAACAGGGTTAATTAAGCAGGATGGCAAGTCTTTATGCTATATAGAAGTTGTATGGATTTGGTTTGCAGGGAGTCCTTTCACCAGGTAGGTATGTTCATAAGGTATTAGTGTAGGATATAAGTTTCAAACCTAGGAACAGTGGGAACAAGAAAAAAGCAGTGAAGGGGTAAGAAAGACATTTAAATGATAGGGTAGTACACACACAGCATGCAGTTCAAACAAGCTAACAGGTATTTAAAAATACAGTTGGGTAGTACTCAGAGCAGTTGAGCTCATACAAACAATTGAAAAACATTCATTGCAAAGTATACATATACAAAGCAAGGCATACCAGCATCTATTCAAGCAAACATTTGAAAAACATTCATTGCAAAGTTAGCAGATACAATGCAAGGCATCCCAGCACCTATTCAAACTAACAAAAGGTACAGAGTACTCATACAAGTAGAGAAAAGGTCTAAGCAGTGTGCAACAGTCTAGCTATGAAATACTTAAATAAATGCTACAGTATGGAGCTAGGTTCAGAGTGGTATAAGCAGTAAGCTAAGTTGTTAATAACAAGAGAAGCTGGTGAGAAAAAGATATGTGAAGTTCTTGCTTAAGCACCTAACCAAGCTAGCATGTAAGCAGGACAGTTGTATGCCATGCGACCAAGATAGTGAATATCTAACATATAATAGGTTAGGTGGGGAGGCTAGGTTCTTTTGTTGACTTAACAGTGCTCTATTAATATTTAGCAGATACTACTGAGTTTTGGGTGGAGACTCTTCCAGCTCCTTCACCAGGTCGCATTGGAGTCTCGTGACATGGGCCAAGTAGTTCAGCGCCCTTATTGAAAGGTTAGCTGAAGCATACACCCACTTCCCTAGCCGGTCCATCATCTGAGACTCTCGGTCAGAAGGATGGACTGAGGAACTTTCCTGAGATAGTTCCCTTTTCGTGACTGCAGCTACCAACGTGGCATCCACAGGGGAGCCCTTGTTCCAGGAAGGCCTGTCTATAGGGGGACTCAAACCCTTATCAGGGCACTTGGGGATCGGCTCCATGGTATCAGGTTCCTTCCACGACCACGAGGTGGTCAAATCCACTAAAGAATCTGTGGGGGGGACACCCAAGACCTAGACGGGCCCGTGCCAAAGGCCTCCAGAAATTCAGACTCATCAGAGAAGGGATTGGGGCAGAGCAATCTCCCCACTGGCACAGGATCTCCATGATGTCTCCAAAGGAAACATCATTGGGAGGTGACCTTGGGGAGCCCTCACCTTCATCTAAGTCTGTGTCCTCAGTTAGGGACTCAGGGAAGTCCAAGTGCCTCCTCTTACACGTATGCTTGCAAGACACATCTCCCATCGGGCTCTCTGGGGAGTGCTTACAAACCATCTGTTCCTCTGGGGGAACCATCTGAGGCCCTTTGGGCATGGGCTATCCCTCTGGTAACATGACGGGGACCGTAGACAGAGCTGAGGGGGTCTGGGTAGAGCCCAAGGTGACAGTCAGGGGCCTCGATCCAACGGAGAGGACCCATTCTACCACACCGAATGCCGAAGGAGAGCAGGCCTCCTGTGAAGCCAATAAAGAGGATGGTCTCCCCAGGTCTGATGCGAGAATCGGAGCCAGACCCTAAGTGGCCAGAGCTCTGAGAGAGGAAACCTGGACCAACAACATCTGAGCCAATGGTAAAGGTTCCACTCCCTCGGATTCGACCCCCAGGCTCCAGCTCCGAGAGCAGCTTGCATCCTAACTGGTCAGATCCGAGATGCACCAGGCAGCTGCCGGCATCGAGGATGCGAGGACTATTGGTGCCGACACCCTGACCAAGGCCAACCTCGGATCCGAGAACTCTGAAGCCGAAGGTCAGATCAGGGAAGAAGTAATAGGCTGAAAAATGGGAAGCGAGCTGCCCCCTCCTGAGGGAGGGAGAGCTGGCAAGACCCCCATCTGGATCTGTGTACAGATAAAGTGCCTCATCATCTTATCCAGATCCATGTCCGAGAGAGACCAGGTGGACCGAGACGAGGCCACAGACTCCGACCTGGCTGGTCGGGCAGCTGAGGCCTGGGAGACTGGAAGTGCCTCCTCCAGCTCCAGGGAGAAAGTACAGTTTTGTACCTACCATAAATGTAGATGTTCGAGTGCTAATACAGCTGCAGTCATAACAGATGGGTTCTTCTGCCGTCAGGCGGGTCCTCGGTCGGCCGAATTCCAAAGTCTAGGTCCGACGTTGGTTGTCGTCGCTTCTTCCCTGATGTCAGTGCGACAGGGGTGTAAAGGAACCAGCTGATGCCATTTTCTTCAGTTTTTCTTGCCCCAGATGTCAGGTGTCCCCAAAAGGAAGGCAATACATAAATGTGTGTAATAAAGCAATGCAATATAATCAAAATACAGTAGTTGCAAGCAAATACACCATAAATGAATACCCCAATTAAGTTGTATGAGGAGGTGTTAGCCCATAGGCCTGTCCCAAGTGGGGAAGGAGGGAGGGAAACCTGGACTGCAGCTGTATTAGCACTCGAACATCTACATTTATGGTAGGTACAAAACTGTACTATGTTCATCGTGCATACAGCTGCAGTCATAACAGATGGGTAGAATCCCAAAGCTAAAAAAGGGGTGGTAGGCACTAGGTGGAACTAGGAGGAGCCAGGATGCCCTGCAAGACCGCAGTGGTAAAGCCTGCTCTAGTTTTGGAGTATAATGGTAGGTGGTAGTGCTTGGAGAAGGTATGCACAGAACTCCAAGTGGCTGCTTCCAAAATATCTTTGGTAGGAACACCTCTGAGGAAAGCTGCGGAGGTAGCTGTGGCCCTTGTGGAGTGAGATCTGATGCCTGTAGGTACAGTTTTGCCATGAAAAGAATAGCAAAAGCGTATGCAGTGGGCTATCCATTTTGAGATTGTCTGTTTGGAAATTGGCTTTCCTTGAGCTCCTACAGCATAGGACACAAAGAGCTGTTCTTATTTTCTGAAAGGCTTTGCTCTGTCCAAATAATAACGCAGTTGTCTGTGGATGTCCAAGGAATGTAGCAATCTCTCCCCTTTGTTTTGAGGATTAGGATAAAAGGTAGGTAAGTGTATGACCTGATTCAAAGCTATCCTGGATACCACTTTAGGCATAAAGGACGGGTTAGTTCGTAAGGAAATTCTGTCCTGATGGAAGATGATAAAAGGCTGCACAGCCATGAGAGCTTGTAGTTCTGAAACTCTATGAGCTGAGGTAATAGCCAGAAGGAAAGCTGTTTTCCAGGATAAATATTGCAAATCTGATGAGGCAGCTGGCTCAAAGGGAGGCAAGGTCAGTTTTTCCAGAATTAAATTGAGATCCCAAGCGGGTATTGGTTGTTTCCTTGGGGGTCTTAGATTCTTAGCCCCTCTGAGGAACTGTCTTAAAAGAGGGTGAGAGAATAAGGGTAGATCAGTGTTGTATTCTGCAGAAATGGCTGAGGCATGGATTTTGAATGAGGAGAATGAAAGTCCACTGCTTAGCAGCTCAGTTAGATACTGTAGTATTTGAGGTAAATTCAGTTTTCCAGGATCCTGACCCTTTTTCTCATTCCAGACACAAAACCGTTCCAATTTTGCGGAGTAAGCTTTTCTAGTTGAGGGCCTTCTAGCCTCCAAAATGACATCCTGCACCTCCTTGGAGAGTAGGGTCTGTTGTGATGCTAAGGAATCTTCCATGCGGCTAGATTGAGTGTTTTTAGCTGGCTGTGAGGAGTTTTGAAGCTGTGCTGAGTCAGGAGAAGAGGCATTAGAGGCAGGGTCCATGGTGGGGAATGTGTCAGGCTCCTCAGGAGTGGGTACCAGTGTTGTCTTGGCCAGTCTGGAGCAATGAGAATCATCTTTGGTCTGTCTGCTCTGGTTTTCAATAGAACTTTGGGCAGCAGAGGAAGAGGTGGGAAGGCATAAACTGTCATTGATGTCCAACTGAAAGAGAGCGTCCACTCTCCAGGCCTTTGGATGGAAAATCCTTGAGCAGAATTTTGTCAATTGGTGATTTTTGTGGGAGACAAAGAGATCTATGTCTGGCCTTCCCCATGCTTGGATTATTTCTGAAATAACTTTTGGATGCAACTTCCATTCATGTGGGTCTGTCATATTTCTGCTTAGGTTTCTGCCAGCGTGTTTTCCTTGCCTGGCAAGTACTGTGCTTGTAGTTCGATTTGTAAGTCCATGGCCATGTTCCAAAGGGACATGGCCAGTCTATAGGGGTATGAATGTGTTCCTCCCTGTTTGTTTATGTACCACATAACTGTGGTGTTGTCCGTTCTTATCAATAGTTGACCTGGTTGCAGAAGGTCTTTGAAAGCTATAATAGCATTTATTACTGCTAGCATTTCCTTTTGATTGATGTGAAGGTGCTTTTCTTTTTGGGACCATTTGCCCTGAATGCACCGATCTGCCATGTGGGCCTCCCCAGGCGTAGTCCGAGGCGTCTGTTGTGATGACTTGATTTGTTTGAGGCTTGCTGAATGGAAGACCTGTGTTTGCTTGGCATGCTTGAGCCCACCACAGAAATTCCTTTTGAAGACATGGAATAAGTGGTATTATTGTTTCCAAACTGTGGCTGTGTTGAGACCATAGGTTTTTCAGGTACCATTGAAGTTTTCTCATATGCAGCTTTGCACATGGGATTAGTAAGATGCAAGATGCCATGAATCCCAGAGCCTGCAGGATTTTCCTTGCAGTCAGCCTGGTGAAATTTGCTAGTGTTCTGAAGTATTGAGTTAGTTGCCCCAGCTTCTCTGGCGTGAGATAGACCATCTGGGTGTTTGTGTCCAAGTTGGCACCCAGGAAAATTATCTTTCGAGAGGGTATTAGCGTTGATTTCTTTTTGTTGACTGTGTATCCCAGAGAATTCAACAACATTATTACATAAGCCAGATGTTTCAGAAGAATGTGCTTGCTGTCCGCTTGCATAAGACAGTCATCCAAATAGGGGTAAATTTGTATCCCTTGAAGTCTGCAGTAGGCAATTACTGATGCCAGGCATTTCATGAATACTCTGGGTGCAGTAGATAAGCCAAAGGGCAATGCAGAGAATTGATAATGGGTTGAACCTGCAAGAAATCCGAGGTATCTTCTGCAATTTTGTCCGATTGGGACATGCAGGTATGCCTCCTTGAGGTCCAATGTTACCAGCCAAGACTCCTTACCCAGCATGGGAAGAAGCTGCTGTAGAGTGAGCATCTTGAATTTTGGTACAAGTAGAAATGTGTTTAGGATGGATATGTCCAGAATAGGTCTCCAATTTCTTCCCTTCCTTGGTACCAGGAATAGTCTGGAATAAAAACCTTGACCTTGTTCATGCGTAGGTACCTCTTGAATAGCTTTCATGTCTATAAGCTCTGCAATTTGCCTTTGTGCCTCTGCCCTTTGATTGTGTGGCAGGTTTAGCATGCCTCTCATTTTTGGAAGGGTGTGAAAATGGAATCTGTAGCCTCTGTTTATAATGTCCAGGATCCATTTGTCTTTTGTGACAATATGCCAATTTTTTGAAAATAAAGCCAGTTTTCCTCCCAAGGGTGCTGCCATTTGAGTCTTGCTTGGCATGCAAAGGGGAAAGTCATCGGGCTTGCTTTCTGAATGATTGCGAGTTATCCTCACCACCTCTTTGTGTAGGAGCTTGCCATTGTCTGCCTCTAAACGATCCTTGGGATTGTCCTCTGCCCCTTGGGCACCTGTATCTACCTCTTTGGGGTCTGTCCATGGCTGGAAAGAACCAATTTTTGGAAGGCCAATTTCTACTGAAATGTGGGGGTTGTACCTGTAGAAAATCTTTCACAGTTTGCATTGATTTAGCCTTTTCCTCCATTTTCCTTAATACCTCCTCAGCATTAGCACCAAATAATACATCCTTTTGTAGAGGGGCATCTAGTAATTTAGCTTTGACATGATCAGGCAAGGTTTGTTCCTTGAGCCAGGCATGTCTAAGTATGACTGATCCTGTAACAGCAGCTCTACATGAGGCCTCTAGAGCATCAAAACCACATTGTAAGGTATGCTTACCCACTTGTTCTGCACTATGCATCAAATCCTGCAACTCCTTCAAGTCTGGTTGTTCAGGTTGTGACATTTTACTTTTCAATTGTGATAACAAAAACTGTTGGTATTTTAGCATATGGAACTGACAGTTTAAGGCCCTCATGGTTAAGGTAGCTGAGGTATATACCTTTTTTCCCCACCTTTCTAAGGATCTGGAATCTCTCTCGGAAGGTAATGGATTTTTAGCAGTGGAGGCCTTAATTCCCTTGGGGCCCTGTGAGATGGTTTCTGGGTCAGCAGCATGGCTTTTGTATAGAAATTGGTGTGAGTCAGGAACCCTGTAGTACCTGTCAGGCTTGACTGGGGCTGGAGGCAGAGAATCCGGGTTAAGGCAGGCCTCCGAGTAAACATCATCTAGGATGTCCAAGACAGGAGGTATAGCCAGAGGCCTGTGCTGAGATAGCAAGAGAAATTCCCTAAGCCTTTTCTTGGAATCTGAATAATCTTGGCCTTCCCAGTGGAAGTGTTCCCTTAAGATATGCAAGGTTTCCCCAAATGAATAATCCTCTGGGGAGGGATACAGAAGGAATGGACTCCTCTGCATCAGAGTCTTCAAAAGGGGAGTAAGAATGTCCCGGATCATCAGAGTGCTCTGAAATAATGGAGCCCTGATCAGAGGAGGGGGATTCTTCCTCCACTCTGGGCCTTTTGTCTGGTGGGGGTTGAGAACCCCTGATAAGAGTAATTAAATCCTCAGCCATTTTAAGCATCTGTTTTTTAGGCATGGGGCCTGGAGATGGGCCCTGAGTAGCTTGTCTTTTAGAATGCATGGGTGCTTTAGACTTGGTGAAAGCCTTAATGGAAAAAGAAGAGGAAGGTCTGAAGACACCTTGAGTGGAGGTAGACCTGTCCACATTTTGAGGTTCAACGCCAGGAGTGGCTTCGGTATCTGTAGTCGGGGTGTGGGCCGAGGAGCCTGCGACCTCGGGCACAGGAGACACCGCCAATGAAGTGTCGTTGGTAGTCAGGGGCTGCGTAGGTGCCTCGCTGAGAACCAGACCACGTGTAGTCGGCTTTGGCGTGGTGTCGGTAGAGGCCGCGGACCTCGAGTGTCGGTCCTTATCTTTGCGTTTTTAGACAAAACTGGAGTCGGAGTATCCGATGACATAATATAGTTAAATGTTTTTCCAAAATAATGCTGGGCAAACTCCGCCCGACGCTTAATGGTGCATTTGTTGAATGTAGCACAAAAGCGACAGACCGAGACGTCGTGGTCTGGGCCTAAACAAGGTATACAGAGGGAATGGAAATCCTTATGCGGTATTTGCTTCCCACATGAAATACAATTATTAACTTTGTCTGACATCGGTCTGAGGCAAGAAAAGTTTCAGCAATGGGGTACTTATCTTTCAAGAAGACTTTGGTTTCCAAATTTTCGTAATTTCAGGAGCTGGCAGACCAGCACTTGCGAACTGCTTCTGCTTCGGGCACCGCGCGGCAAGAAAGACTGGAGAAAATGGTGTTGGCTGGTTCCTTTATACCCCTGTCGCACTGACATCAGGGAAGAAGCGACGACAACCGACGCCGGACCTAGACTTTGGAATTCGGCCGACCGAGGACCTGCCTGACGGCAGAAGAACCCATCTGTTATGACTGCAGCTGTATGCACGATGAACATCCTCGGAGACTGGAGCCAAGGGGAGTCACGGATCCGAGCAGATTTACTGGGTGATGCGAGGTCCGGAGACCTCTTCCTCTTCTCTTTTGTCCTTGACTCTCTCTCTCTCTCACTGTCTACACCTCCTCTGCTCCACTACCACAGGCTTAGAAGTGGGAGTTTGAGTCTTAGCCTGGGAGAGAGGGGAGGCCAGAGGCAGAGAAGTGGGAGAGGCAGCCACAGCAGCCGCCGTGACTGAAGCCGAGGACAAGGAGGGAGGATGAGTGGCAGGAAGAAGCCCCTTGAGGACCAACTTGGCCTTTCTGTCTTTCAAAGCCAGGGGGTTCAACCCCGCACAGATGGCACAGTCAGCATTAAGGTGGGCCACACCTAAATGCAGTACACACCGAGTGTGGCCATCCGCTGGGGAGAGCTTATGGCCACACTCTGTGCAGTGCTTAAAAATAAGCTTTTCAGCCATGCTAGGGAAAGAAAAGAAAAACTTTCCACTTAAAACGTTAGCACACACCCACTCACCACACACTAAACTGACTAGAAGGGGGGAGGGGCACACAGACAAACTACACTATCTAATAATGACTACAAGCCTACACACGACGCCAAAGCGATGGGAGGGGAGAAAGGGTACCTATGCTAATCTAAAACAGCTAATAAAACAAAAAATTATTCAACTTACAATCCAAGAAAACTACCCTGCTAACTGGAGCTCCAGGGACACAATGCTTTCACAAATCAAGGCAAACGAGATCTGAGGATGGAAGGCAAGGGAGGTGTATTATGGGTAAGGGGAGGAGTCTGGAGCTCAGAGCGGATGTTAGTAATCTTTGCCGGCATGGATCCATATTCCCACAGGTTGAAGATCAAATTAAGTAAACTACTTCAGATAACATATGATCTGATCAAGAATATATATCAGTGTACACTGTTTTGTGTTTTAAAACAAAAAGGGAGAACTGTTTATATATATATATATATATATATATATATATATATATATATATATATATATACATTTAGACATTTATAATAATAGATATACACTTCTGTTAATTAGAATATATATGTAATAAAATTTAACAGTGCATATACACTTCTGTTTGCTAGAATATAGGTAGGAAACTATAGTCACTTAGATGCATGTACATTTTTGTTTGTTAGCATGTATACATTAAAGGGTTAAACTGCTCTAAGTTGAGAAGCAAAAGAAAAGGCATCCATCTGTATGCAATACATTTTGTGCCTGGTACAAGCTTAAAGGACAGGTAAGAAACTAGATGCAGGGAGTATCAGAGACAGAAACAGGAACGACTCCCTAAAAGTTCAAGATTGTCACAGAATTCACTTTGAAACAGAATACAATGTAGCTTATCAATAGACTGTAAATCAGGTGAATAGACTGCAAATTCCAAAGACTGCTTTCATAAAAAATGTATATAAAGGATATTGAAAATGTATGTTAGCTCTGATTTTTTTGTTAGATCTGGTACATGTAGGAACACATTTGTTCTGAAGTAACTGGACAGCATAATTTATCCTGCCTGAGAAGTTTAACCTGGTACATTAAAGCCTTATCATATGTGTCTGCTACATAGACAAGTTATTTTATTAGTAACTGCACAAAGTTAATATATAGTGCTGAAAAGGTTAATAGTCTGTAAAATTCAGTGCATTAATCAGACTTTGGTTTCAGTAAGCAGCAGCAGCACAAACATCTGCATTTAATTTTTCACTGCATTCAGATCATTAAGAATTGATGTGCCAAGATACAACTGGCATTTAGTACCAGTGTTACATTATGCCAAACCCCTGTACCACAGCAAGGTAGCCACTCACAGGTGTGCACGCACACACACAAACACATACACACACACTGGCATTTTGTACCAATGTTACATTATGACAAAACCCTGTACCAAAGCAATGTAGCCATTCGCAGTTGCACACTCACTGGCTGGCATTTAGTACCAATGTTACATTATGACAAACCCCTGTACCACAGCAAGATAGCCACTCAGTGGTGCAGACACTGATTGCATACCCCTCAACTGCCAGATTTTCACAGAATGTACAGATGTGAATCATTTTTAGTCTGTTCCTCAAAATATGTAATTTTCTGGGGCAAATCACTGATGACTGAATTCACTAAATGACAGGCATTTAAGTTTAACTTCATATCCTTCAGAACATGCATGGCAACACCTTTTATTCTAGCAACTTTAAGTTTATAAGATTAATATTTAAAATTTGTCATATCTTTGGGGTTGTACTCCCATTATCTGTGGCTTTGTCCAGATTTTTGTGCCATGAGATTGAGAGCTATGACTGGCATTTAGTAGCAATGCTGTTACATTATGACAAGCCTCTGTACTGCATCAAGGTAGACAGTCCCACAGAGGTACACAAAGACACCCACACTGACTGGCATTTAGTAGCAATGTTGTTACATTACGACAAGCCTCTGTACTGCATCAAGGTAGCCAGTCTCACAGAGGTACACAAAGACACCCACACTGTCTGGCATTTAGTAGCAATGTTGTTACATTATGACAATCCTCTGTACCGCATCAAGGTAGGCAGTCCCACAGAGGTACACAAAGACACCCACACTGACTCCCACACAGCACAGACGAGACAAGACAAAGACAGCAATACAGCAAGGCTGAATAGAGACATCCCACAGACTCCCTCACACAAGACAGAAGCACATCAAGACAGAGTCTCTTGCACACAGGACAGACACCCACACATGATAAAGACAGCATTACAGCAAGACTGAACATTAACACCCATACAGGACAGAGGCACCCACCCCCACAGTACAGAAACAAGACCAGGACAAGACTACTGCAAGACTGAACAGATGCCCACACAAGACTAAGGCAACACTACCACAAAATAGAACTGAGACACCACTCCCAAACACGACAATGACGGCAATACGGCAAGACTGAAACAAGCAGAATTAGATAAACAGACACCATCACACAACAGAGTTACTGACATGCAGAACAGTCACACTGCAGAGATACAGAACTATGGGACAGACAGAAAAGACTACAGATGCACAAAGTATACAAGAGAAAGCCATGGGGATTGCTGAGCCTGAGGCAGACAGACTCAAACCCAAACAAACCCAAAGAAACACAAGAGAAAGCCATGGGGATTACTGAGCCTGAGACAGATGACTCATACCCCAACACATAAGAGAGCACAATGGGGATTACTGAGCCTGAGGCAGACAGACTCAAACCCAAAGAAACACACAAGAGAGAGCCACTGGGGATTACTGAGCCTGAGGCAGACAGACTCAAACCCAAAGAAACACAGAGTGCGCCATGGGGATTACTGAGCTGAGGCAGACTCAAATCCAAAAAAACACACAAGAGAGTGCCATGGAGATTACTGAGCTGAGGCAGACTCAAACCCAAGCACAAGAGAGAAAAAGGTGAAGTCAACACCACCAGTGTCATTCATCTTCAATGTGCAGTTAGCTCCTCAGCTTTTCTGACAGCTGCCACTTTTATCTGTTCTTTCTGTGCTTCTGTCCTGGCCTCATGACGAATCCTGCTGCTCCCAACTGTCCTGGCCTCACGATGAGTCCTACCGCTACTAGCTGCCTTTGCCTAACATCCTGCTAGTTTCATCAACATTGTGCTACTTGGTCCCACCTGCTGGAGTAAGCAAAACATCAGTGAATGCACAGCATAATATAAAAGCCACGCTAAGATGCTACCTAAAATTTATTCCCTTACAGCTTTATAAAAAATTACCAGAAAGGAAATATGAGCACACCCCTAGAGTTTACTGGGATCTTACGAATTTTCTTCCAGACAAAGTATTCTCTCAGGCTGCCATGGGATACACTTTGTCCCACTTCATGCTCAACTGAGAGCACAACTAAGCCTGAAAGTCCCTCCTGACTCATTGACAAATGTAGGTACGTCTGTATGAGTTTCAGTTTAGAAAAGCTGCATTCTGTGCACAGTGAAACATTAGTATTTATATATATATATATATATATATATATATGTATATATATATGTGTGTGTCTTGCAAGTGGTTGTAAATGAGGAAATTTAACACAGTTGTGATGATTCATTGTTACTCATTCGAGAAAGGCTTTCAGTTCGTGTCCAAGGTTAGAGTCATCAGTGTCACAGTGGCCACTTATCCTGTCAGTCAGTTGTTCTTTCAGAGCCTTGTAGTATTGGAGCAATGTGTCTTCTGCAATGTCACTCAAGGCTTTAATATTTGATAAAAATCCGAAGGCCTTATCAAACTCTGAAAGCTGCTTAAACCAGTCAGTAAATGACTGGATTGTTGTATCCAGCAGCACACTGAGGATCTCTACATGTAGTTTTACCATTGGATCCTGTACAGTCTTGTCTTCTCCTTCATAGTCAAAGTAGCGCTTTACTTTCCTCTGCCTCTTTTCCTAAAATGTGGTGCCAAAGTACAGTTTTGTACACTTACCATAAATGTAGATGTCGAGTGTATTCACTGTTGCAGTCATCACACTTGGGTTATCTGCCTGCAGGTAGCCCTCAGTCGGCCCGAATACCAAAGACTTAGTATTTCTGCATCAGTTGCTGTCCCTCCAGGACTGGTGTCAGGTCGTCAGGAGTATAAAAACAGGCAGCCTATGTCATTACATCAGTTTTTCTTGCCCCAAATGTCAGGAGCCCCCCCAAATAGGGAGCTAAGTTATGATGGGGAAACACCACCAGTACAAAGTCAATACCAATACCCCTGAAGGGGGTGAGTAAAAGGCATAGAGAGGAGAGAAAGAGAGAGAGACAAGGGGGCTGGAGGGAGGGAAACCAGGACTTCAACAGTGAATACACTCGAACATCTACATTTATGATAAGTCTACACAACTGTACTATGTTCTTCGTGTTTCACTGTTGCAGTCATCACACTTGGGTAGATTGCCAAAGCTGAAGAAGGGTGGAGGCAGTCAAGAAGAGTTAGGGCTGGCTAGTATGCCTTGCAGGACTGCTGTTGCAAAACCCACCCTGGATTTGGAAAAGATAGGCAGGTGGTAATGCTTGGTGAAGGTGTGTACAGAACTCCAGGTAGCAGCTTCCAGGATGTCCCTGGTAGGGACTCCATTGAGGAATGCTGTAGAGGTAGACGTTGCCCTAGTGGAATGTGTTTTGATCCCCTGAGGAGTTAGTTTCCCATGGTGCTTTTAGCAGAAATGGATGCAGTGTGCTAACCATTTGGAAACTGTTTGTTTTAAATGGCCTTGCGCTCTGCCCCCTGGTGCAAAGTTGACTAGTAACTAGTCAGATTTCTTGAAGGGCTTAGTCCTATCAAGGTAGAATCTGAGCTGTCTGTGCACGTCCAAGTAGTGCAGGATCCTTTCCCCTTTATTTTGAGGATTAGGGAAAAAAGTTGGCAAATGGATAGATTGGTTGAGACACAGAGTGGACACCACTTTAGGCATAAAGGAAGGGTTAGTCCTGAGGGACACCCTGTCAGCATGGAAAATAATGAAGGATTCCACAGCCATAAGTGCTTGTAGCTCAGACACTCTTCTAACTGAAGTGATGGCCAGAAGCAAGGCTGTTTTCCAAGAGAGGAATTTAAACTCTGCTGATGCTACAGGCTCAAAGGGGGAAGCATGAGCTTTACCAGTATAAAGTTAAGGTCCCAAGCAGGGGTGGATGCTCTCCTTGGTGGCCTTAAGTTGTTTGCCCCACTCAGGAACTGTTTGATAAGAGGGTGAGAGAAGAGAGGCGGTTCATTGTTGTAATGAGCTGAAATGGCAGAGGCATGGATCCTAATGGTACAGGATAGGCCCCTGTGGAGTAGATCTGCTAAGTAATCCAGAATTAGAGGCATGGAGGGCAGAGATGTGTCCTCTCCTTTAGATTGAATCCAGGAGCAGTACCTTTTTCACTTATCAGCATAGGATTTCCTTGTGCTGGGTCTTCTGGCTTCAAGAATGACATCCAGCACCTGCTTGCTTAGGCTGGTTACTGGGGGAGAATTCAAGGAATAAGCCAGACTGCAAAATTTAGGGTTTGCAATTGCGGATGTAAGATCGGTCCCCCCTGCTGAGAAACCAGGGTTGGGTTCTGGTGTAGGTGCCAGGGTGGCACCGGTGACAGGCTGTGCAGGAGTGGGTACCAGTGCTGGCGTGGCCAGTCTGGGGTAATCAGAATTGTCCTTCATCTGTCCTGTCTTATCTTGAGCAATACTCTTGAGAGAAGAGGCAGAGGGGGAAAGGCATAGATTGAGAGATTTACCCACTGGAAGGATAGGGCATCCACTTTCCAGGCCCTGCTGTGTGGTGCCCTGGTGCAGAATTTGCTGAGTTGGTGATTGCAAGGGGAGGCAAAGAGATCCACCTCTGGGGTCCCACATTTCTGAATCAGAAGGTTGAAGGTGCTGTGCTCTAATTGCCACTCGTGTGGGTCTAGGAGATTTCTGCTTAAGTCATCTGCCAGTGAGTTTTGTTTGCCTGCCAGGAATTGAGCTTGCAGATGGACCTGCATGTCCAAGGCCATGTTCCACAGGGCCATGGCTAGCCTGCAGAGTGGGTAAGAGTGGGTTCCCTCTGCTTGTTGATGTACCACATAACTGTGGTGTTGTCTATCTTTATTAGCAGATGTCCTGGTGAGAGTAGGGCTCTGAAAGCTGTCAAAGTGTGCTGCACAGCTAGCATCTCTTTTTGGTTGATGTGCAGATGAATTTGACTTGGGCTCCAGTGGCCCTGAATGCACTTGCCGTCCATGTGTGCCCCCCCGGCATAGTCTGATGCGCCTGTGGTTAGGGTCTGGTCGGCATAGGGTTGAGTAAAGGGCAGTATCTTGTTGTGGTTGCATGCTGTTGCCTACCAAAGAAACTCTGTCCTTAGACAGGGTATGATAGGAATGATGGTTTCCAGGTCCTGAGAATGTTGGCACCAAAGACTTAAGTACCACTGAAGTTTCCTCACAAGCAGTCTGGCATATGGAATTAGTAGGATGCATGAGGCCATGAACCCTAGGGCCTGCAGGATTTTTCTTGCAGATAGCTGGGTTCTGGTGGCCATTTGAGTAAAATAGTCTGTCAGATGGGCTTGTTTTTCTGGAGTGAGGAATGCCATCTGGGATGCTGTGTCCAAGCTTGCTCCCAGGAATACAATCTTTTGACTGGGGACTTTTGACTAGTTTTGATTTCTTTTCATTGATGGTGTACCCCAGGGAGGTTAGAAGGTTTTTTAGAAATGTCAGGTGCTGTAACAGCATTTCCTGACTGTCTGCCTGAATCAGGCAGTCGTCCAAGTACACGTAAATTTGAATATTTCTCTGTCTGCATTAAGCAATGGCTGGAGCCAGGCATTTTGTGAATACTCTAGGAGCAGTGGATAAGCCAAAGGAAAGTGCAGAGAACAGATAATGCATAGATCCTACCCTGAAGCATAGATATTTCCTGCATGACTTCTTTATAGGGATGTGCAGATAGGCTTCTTTTAAGTCTAGGGTGACTAACCAGGCATCTTTGGCTAGCATAGGTAGAAGCTGCTGTAGGGTGAGCATTTTGAGTTTTGGTACCACCAGGAATGTGTTGAGAATTGAAAGATCTAGGATTGGGCGCCAAGTGCCCTCTTTTCTGGGTATCAGAAAAAGTCTGGAATACAATCCTTGACCTATCTGTTTAGCAGGAACAGGCTGAATTGCCCTTATAGAGAGCAGGGACTGAACTTGGTGTTGTGCCTCTGCCCACTGGTTTGGAGGAAGGTCTGGAAACCCTTTTGGGGTTGGCAGTGAGTGGGAGTAAAATTTGTACCCCTGCAATACAATGTTGAAGACTCATCTGTCTTTGGTGATTCAAATCCAGTTTTTTGCATGACAGGCAAGTTTTCCTCCTAGGGGCACCAGCAGTTGGGCAGAGGTAGTAGAGTTGAGAAGTCACTGGGAATTCTTTCCATAAGGGGGTGGCTTAGCACTCCCTGCTTTAGAGGTGGAGGCACTCCATTGCTTAGATCTCTGCATTCCATGGGAATGTAATCTGGGGGGGGGTCTAGTTTGAGATGGCCTTGAGGGGGCTGGAAAAGACCAATGTTTCAAGGGGCAATGCCTACTGAATCTAGGAGGCTGTACTTGCAAGAATTCTTTGACTGTCTGCATAGATTTAGCTTTTTCTTCCATCTTTTTAAGAACCTCTTCTGCTTTGGTGCCAAACAGATTGTCCTTGTTCAAATGAGCATCTAATAACTTTGATTTGACATGGTCTGGCAAGGTCTGTTCCTTAAGCCAAGCATGCCTTCTCAGTACAGAACCAGTGACTGCTGCCCTGTGAGATGTTTCTAGGGCATCAAAGCCACACTGCAATGTATGCTTGCTGACTTGGCGTGCAGAATGCATAAGCTCATACAATTCATTATTTTCTGCACAGTCTGTAAAGGTAGCTATTTTTTGCTTAATAAGTTCCATAATATATTGTTGGTACTTCAGCATGTGAAACTGGCAATTCAAAGCCCTAATGGCGAGAGTTGCAGAGGTATATACTTTCTTACCCCATCTGTCCAAAGCTCTTGAATCCCTGTCCGAAGGGGTGGGATTCTTAGCTGTAGCTGCTTTGATACCTTTAGGCCCCTGGGAAATTACCTCTAGCTCAGCAGTAGGATTCTTGAAAAGGAATTTGTGAGAGTCAGGTACTCTGTAGTACCTGTCTGGTTTCCTAGGAGCAGGTGGTAAGGTATCAGGAGTAAGACTGGATTCCATAAAGACATGAAAAATTTCCAGGACTGGGGGTATTGCTAAAGGCCTATGTTGTGGCAAGTCTAGAAATTCTGAGTCTCTTTTTGGGCTGAGGATAGTCTTGGCATTCCCAGTGGAAATGCTCTCAAAGTATGTAAGGTTTCACCAAAAGAAAAATCATCTGGAGGAGAGGCAGAGGGAATGGATTCCTCTGCATCAGAATCCTCATAAGCAGATAAGGGCATGTCTTCATAATCAGAACCCTCACAGTCATCTGACTCTTGGTCTGTTGAAGCTGCTGGGGACTCATCTATTTTTCTCTTAGCAGGTGAAGACTGACTTCCCCTAATCAGCATAATAAGGTCTTCTGCCATTCTAAGCATTTGATGTTGTGGCAAGGGAGCAGGTGCATGTGCTTTGGTCGTCAGTTTTCTAGGTGTAGCACGTACTTTTGGCCTTAGAAACTCTGTAGTTTTAGACAGAACTGAAATCGTTGGTTTGTGTCAAGCATCGGCAGTGCAAAGAACTTTCTCAGAAGCTGGTGCCTGCTCAGCGGCTCCAGACCCATCCAAGGTAGAGACATCCACAGGTTCCATAGTCGAAGTAGAGTCTCGCAGAATACCGGACTCCGAAAGGGTCTTGGTAGAGGCCTACGAATCCACTGAAGCGGGCATCAGGGGCTGCAAAAGCGCCTCACTGAGTACCAGCGAACTGGCGACTGGTTTAATAGAAACGTCATCAGCAGCTTTGGACCTGTGCTGTCTGTCTCTGTCTTTATCCTTACATTTTTTCGGAATATCGGTAGTCAGATGGCTTAATGAAGCCATTTCAGAATAAGGAGATCGAGAATGAAAGTATTGAACGACAAAAAGGGCCTAATGATGAATGGTTTGGGAGTTGAACAAGGCACAAAACCGACAACGAGGTACGTCGTGGTCTGGGCCTAAACAGGTGACGCAGTAAGAATGAAAATCTTGGTGTGGTATTCGCTTTCCACAGGCAAGACAATTAACTTTTTCTGATATCGGTTAGAGCAAGAAAAAAGGATCCCCAATGGGGTACTTAGCTTTAGAAGACTTCAGGATGATTCAATTTGTAAACAAAAACTCAGGTAGCGGCCGACCGGCACTCGTGCAAACTGTTTCTGCTTTGGGCAACTCGGCAAGAAAGACTGATGTAATGGTGTCAGCTGCTTGTTTTTATACCCCTGACGTCAGTCCTGGAGCGACAGCAACCGATGCAGAAATACTAAGTCTCTGGTATTCGGGCCGACCAAGGGTTACCTGCAGGCAGATAACCCAAGTGTGATGACTGCAACAGTGAAACTCGAAGATCATCATCCAGTTCTTCCACTATCTTGGAGGCTTCACCCATGGCATGTTGAAATCCTGTCTCTCTCTAATTCTTCAGGAGGTCCATAGTTGATGCCAGCACTTTGTCACATGTAGAAATTTCAAGCAATGGACTCTGCAGAACTTTGCTTGCATGATTTACCTCTGTCAGCACATCATACCAAACCAATAAACATACAATGAATTGGTATGACATAAGTTCCAAGCATAGTCTGCTTGCTTGTTGATATGTTGCAGCATCACTTATACGTAAAGCTTCAACTATATCCACGACTCCCTTCAACTGAAATTGTACTGCCTTGACAGAATCTATCCTGCATTCCCAGTGAGTCTCAGACAGTGGCTTCACAATGACATTTATGTGTCATTTCAAGATCTGCCATTAGCTCACTGATGCTGAACAGAGTATGTAAATGTTCTTCAGACATCCAAAGAAATACACTGCCTGTAGTGATGAATGTTCTCCATCACTAACTATAAGATTTAAATTATGGCAGGCATATGGCACATAAAAATCCCTTGAATTCATCTGTTTTATCTGGACCTGCACTCCAGCTTGCTTCCTCTTCATGTTGCTGCCATTGTTGTATCCTTATCCTCAACAGCTGTTAATGTCCAGTTGATGATTTT
Organism: Protopterus annectens; assembly: GCF_019279795.1. Classification (NCBI taxonomy): domain Eukaryota; kingdom Metazoa; phylum Chordata; order Ceratodontiformes; family Protopteridae; genus Protopterus; species Protopterus annectens. The sequence goes on along the minus strand of NC_056725.1, from coordinate 1,539,651,475 downwards.
GCAGAGTCTATAGAAGTGCTTCTGTAAGTCTTGCCCCAGTTGTATCATTCACAGGCACAAATCCCAGAAAGTGTTCCTCAACTGTGGCTGCAGTCCTTGAAATATCCACATACCTAACTACTACAGTCACTTGCTCTTGATTGCTGATGTCTGGCATGCAATCAAGAATCATGGAAAAGTACCTAGTGTACTTCACCTTCCCGACAATGGTCCTTAAAATAGCATTTGCAATCAGCTGGATAATTTAATTCTGAATGTCCTTCCCAAGATAGTGATCCATTACTTCTTTATTCCTAATACAACGCAAATGTTCAGCCATGACAGAATCAAACTGCAACAAAAGTTGCACTTGGCCTAAGAAATTGCCATTGCCATAGGTGTACAGGGCATCACTCATACAATGGATGCCATGTTCCATTCTGCCAAGTATTGGACAATAGCTATAATGCATCCTGACACACCATGCCAGTGAGTTATCTCTTTTTCAACCACTGCTTGTCTCATCATCCATTGTCTGCCTACTCTTTACTCTACTGTCCCATTCCTTCCTCTTCAGCATGCGTGCTGCATGCTCTGGTACGTGCTCATGGCTGTGTAAAGCTTTGGACATTTCTCTCCATGTTCTGTAACCATCTGACCTGAGAAGATGGTTAGAATGTCCAAACAAACTGCATGCAAACCAAAGCAGTGCATCTTTTGAGACTGAATATGTCAACCAAGTGCGTTTTGCTTTCTCCCCATTAGGCAGCACAAGGAAATATTTCTCCAATGTAAATCATCTTTTCTGCTCATTGACTGGAAACTGTGGCAACACCATTTGCACAGGTCCATGCTGAATGGCAGCGACCTTAAACTCATCCCTTATCAAGTCTGGCCAAGTTTCTAGATCCTCAAAAGATATACCTGGCGCACCCTCCAAGACATAGGCCACATCTGTCATTACAGAAGTATGGGCTCCTTCTGTATCAAACTCTGGTGATCCAGGAAACACCTCTAAAGTTGAATCTGCATTTGCTGACATACTTTCACACATGGAAATGGCTGTAGGTTCACAGGAGGTAACCTGTGGTGCAGCTGCAACAGAGTGGTCACTTTCTATCACAAGGATGCTAGCCTCACAATGGGCAGGCTGTAATGCAGAACCATCGTGTTGTCTTGAAGGCATACTTTTTCCTGAATCTCCCCTCTCTGATGATCCACAGAAAAATTTCATAATGGAACCCTGTCTCTTTGCATCCTCATTCCTCTGTTGCTGAAGCTTTGTTTTTGCTGCTCTTGACAAATATGTACGCTTCATCTGTAACTGGGAATGGAAGTAAAGCAGAATTACTACACATTTATACATTGAGTCCTTTTGTCCTACTGTTAGTAAAAAGCACTACACTTCAGGTACATGTTATGTGACTTTCTTTGATCTATCCGGACTGCATAATGATAAACGTTAGCATTCTGACCACATTCTAAGGATGGTATTTTCCAGTTTACACAGAAACAACTCCCATGACAATAGTGGAATGTTACCTATCAGATTTACTTAAAATGGACTCACTATGGTAAACCCTCAACTTTGACCTGGCCATTGCCAGGTGAAATACAAATTCCAAGCTAGCCATCCAGTGTAAACAATAAGTATCTTAACTGTAGGCACAAGCTACAAACCTACAACCTATCCCTTAACCCACTGACACTTGCCTCCTCTGCTTATATAATAGAATTGCTAACTGTAAGTCACTACTGTGCTTTACTCTACAAGTGTCCTCTACTGTTATTGCACTACTGCATCTACAAAAGGTCATAATAAAGGGAAATAACCCCAAACATGTGGTCTATAACTAGGTAGCACTAGATCTTGATAAGATCACTGCAAAATGCGTTCCAGTTAAGCAAAAAAACTGAAGCTGCCACACCAACAGTTACACAATCCATGTTGCAATACACACCCAACAAGTGATCAAGTTGATTCCATCTTACACTGTAGGCAGAACTGAAGAGAAACAAGGATCAGTAGGCAAAAGAACTGCAGTGCAGCCATATAAACCAGAAAAATGGATTAGGTTCTAAAGAGTCACGTTAATATAACTGCAGGCACAAAAGAATGAGCAACCTAATACAGAACGCTGTTCATAAAGACAAGCTATGCAGTACACAGTATCATACCGTAGGCCGAAGAACTGCTGTGTAGCAGTAATCAGTAGGCAAAAACAACTGAAGTGCATTGCAAAATACATAATGAATAATGACTTGCATTGACATCAGTCACTACTGCACCGCAGGCACACAGACTGAAGAATGACTGACCAGTAGGCAAACAAATTAATGAGAAAGGCCCAAGTTTCAGTTTTAAGTTAAATACTAAATACTGGTGGTGAACCTCAGCTTTTTCTACACAATTCTCTCATAAAATATTACTATTACAAGCTCTCTGGTAGTCTGAAAGAACAAATGGCTAGGAGGAAAGTCACAAGTTTTAAGGGGAACACACCAAACTATGAGTCTAGAAAAAGGTTATGGAGCAAAAAAAGACATTTCCAAAAACTGTTCCTACTTTTACCACAAACTAGCCAAATTTCAGGAATGCAGCGTCAATGAATGACAGGCGCTGCATAGCATGTACAACATTTTCATACTCCTGCCCACTACCTCTCAATCTATTGGCACACTTGAGCAAACCAAAATCATTGGTCAAACAAAGGAGTAAAATCATGAACTTGCTACAAAACCTCATTTGTGAGGGACCTAGAAGTACTAAGCAAACATTGGGAGACAGACATTTCCACAACCCACACCCTTAGCACAAGAACTGTGGACAAAAACATAAAGCTAGGGATAATGTACCACGCATTACGTGGAGGATATGAAACAGGAAGTCCATTTTTACTAGTAGCTTCAGCCCTCAACATTGTGCTATGCAATCATTTTGTGAGCAAGAACAGACCAAAAATCAGGCAAACATTCTATAACATTCTCCCAGCACCTACCCCCAACCTCATCACAATAATTTCTGTAGACAAAGCCAAAAATTGCAGAGAAAATGTGTACAGTTTCAAACATTGTTATGAGAACTTTAAAGATACTGGAATAGCAGGGTTTGCATTATCATGCAATAAAAAAGTACATTCTGCAGAATTCTCACAGCCCCCCAATGTCTCAACAAAATAATGGTAGATGAAGTAAATAAACTGAAAAAAATGAGACAAAGGCATAATTAGGGATTTAAAACAATGCACTTAACGAGAACGGATTTTGCAGTAGGATGCATTGCATGAACTTACATTTTTTGATGAGGAATGGACTAAAATCACCAGGCAAACATTTAAACATTGTACAACATTGTAATATTCTAGCAGCCCTACCCCTCTCCTAACCTATCAACTTAACATTTCTAGGGAAAGCCAAACACAGAATATAGGCATAACAAGGGAGTTTTAAACATTGCAATAATAAGTCTGGATGAAGCAAAACTACCACAAGACAAGGGCATTACAGTAGGGATTTAAAATACTGGGCTTACAAACTAATAATGATGCTAGAATAAGATTTTGCCATAGCATGTGTTGCATGATCCCACATTTTTGTGGAAGAAAATAACAAAAACAACTTCCGGACATTGTGCACATTCTCGCAGGCTCCATCAACCTGCTAACCTCTCAGCATAATTCAAACAGCCAAAAATAATTGCAGAACAAGGCATAACATCAGGGACAGTTTAAAACAATACTATGAACTTAGATAGCAAAACAGTGTTTGCATTAACACATCAGTGCATTCTGCAAAATTCTCACAACCCTCCCCCAAAGTCTCGGCACAATAATTCTGGATGAAATGAAAACAAAATAAAGACAAAGGAGTGGCATTAACAATCTGCTTATATAGCACGTGCCCCACATTAAAAAAATTTCCAGGCCAACATTTGCCCAGGCCCTAACCACACTCCCAACCTTTCATCACAATAACTAATGACAACAAAAAAGAATAGTCATTGCATCAGTCAGTTAAACATTGCCAGTATATACAATACTAGCATAACAGGGTTTGCATTAGTAAACATTCAAACATCTATACCTTCTGCAACATTCTCACAGCTGCTAACTACCCAACCAACATTAGGCATTTTAAACAATGTACTTATGAATTAAAAATGGTACAACACTTTGCAGTAGCATGCATTGTGTAAACCCACATTTTTGATGAGGAACAGACCAAAAATACCAGGCAAACATGTAACTGTGCATTAGTATGCATCACTACATCAGTGCATTCTGCAGAATGCTCACAGCACCTAACCCCCAATGTCTCGGCACAAATCTGGATGAAGTGGTAAAAAAAACCAAGACAAAAGCGTAACAGTAACAACTTGTTTATACATTGCGTGACTTGAGTTTAATAAAAAAAAATGCAAGACAAACACTTGAGCACTGTGCAACATTCTCACAGCCGCTAACCACATTGGCAACCTCTCAGCACAACTACAGACAAAGCAAAACATTGTCACAGAACAGTCATAGCATCAGGGATAGTTATAAACATTACTGGTATACACAATGCTAGCATAACAGGGTTTGCAGTAATGTACATGCAAACATCTATACATTTTGCCACATTCTCACAGCCACTAAGCTCCCTACTAACTTCTCAGCACAATTCTGGACAAAGGAAAAAGTTATAGAACAAAGTTGTAGCATCAGGGATAGTTGTAAACAATGCTGGCATACACAAATACGGGTATAACAGGGTTTGTATCTGTACACATTAAAACATCTATACCGTCTACAGCATTCTCACAGCTGCTCTCTCCCCTACCAATTTTTCAGCACAATTAGACAAAACAAAAATAAGTTAATGAAAATTCTTGTGCACAACTGACTACCCACACCCCCAATCTGCTTAACACAAGAACTCTGCACAAAAAATTAATGTAATCATTTCCCTAGATTACCTCACCCCCCAACCCTATGAATACATCTGGACATTACAGACAAGCATCTCTTTCTCAATCTATTATCAGAAAAACTATGGATGAATGTAAAAAGTGGTACAACCACAGCCCTCACCCCCTGCCCCAACCCTCTTAGCACAAGAATACTGGACAAAAGTAAAATACTGGTACAACCACAGCCCCTCATCCGCCAATCCTCTTAGCACAGGAATTCTGGACAAAAGCAAAATAGCCTATCAACAACAAAGTTATTACACAAACTTATAGTGGAAACCAAAAATCCACAAAAATTCTGGACAATTAACATCTTTCACTCCAGCAAAACCTCAACCCCCTTCCTAATATACCCAAAAGCACAGCTTCCATTGGAGAACACTAACAAATATTTCACTGAAAGCATTCTGTCACTAACCAAAAACAACAAACCACCTAACATCAATCGACATCTCACCCAACAATAATAGCTTAACATTCTCCTTCCAGCCCATCTCCACAAAGACCATTGAAAAACTTCTAAAAAAAACTCAAACCTACTTTAAATGCAGCTGATAATCTACCAGCAGAATTTCAAAAAAATAGCAGCCAAAGCCATTTCTTACCCTATCCCAATACTTAATAGATCCATTACTGAGCAATATGTCCCAACCATCTGGAAAATATCACACATTATATGGTTGCACAAAGGTGGAAACTCAAAAGAACTTACAAATTATAGGCCCAGAGCAATTGTCTCCCCACTATCTAAACTCCTACAGTGACGCATTCATTCTCAACTTCTGCAGTATCTCAATAATTTACTTGCCATATCCGGACATGGCTTCAGGCCACGTTACAACTGCCCTCCTCAGTTGTACCAACACCATCAATTTAGAAATTAAGGTAAAATAGGATCATCTGTCTTTGGATTTGTCAAAGGCCTTTGACACACTCTGTCACAACAAGCTACTAACTACTCGCCAACCTTAATCTCAGCCCCCCTAGCCCTCAAATGGATCCAAAGCTACCTTACAGGTCATAAACAGGCAATAAAATGGCTCCAAGATCTATTCCCTCTGCTCCCAGTCACATTAGGAGTCCCACAAGGCTTATATTTCTACCACTTGTGTACTAAGATAAGCAAAAAATAACAGATAGTTATCTTTATATAAATGTGTTACCATATGGAGCTTTTTTCCCTGGGCCTCCACTGAAAATTATTTCTGTCCCAGTCAGACTGTCCAGTAAACAAATGTAAAAGAAATAAAATAAATAGTACAACCATAGCCCCTCATCCCCCAAAATCCTCTTAGCACAAGAACACTACACAAACGTGAAATAAAACTGGGACAACCTCAGCCCCCCAATCCTCTTACCATGCATCACTACACAAAAGTGAGATAAAACTGACACAACCACAGCCCCTCACCCTCTCAATCCTCTTAGCTACACAAAAGTGAAATAAAACTGGTACAAATATGGCCCCTCACCCCCACCCCATCTTCTTAGCGCAAGAACTCTACACAACAGTAAAATAAAACTGTACAACCACAGCCCCTCAACCCCCAAATCCTCTTGGTACAAGAACTATACATAAAAGCAAAATAAAACTGGTACAACCACAGCCCTCACCCTCCAATCTTCTTAGCTCAAGAAATATGCACAAATACAGTAATGCAATCACCTCCCTTGGTTACCCTCCTACAAAAAATAAAGTTGAAACTAAACCCAAAAATGTACTTTTTATGCTGTTAACAGAAGGCTGCTTCCAATCTTCTACTCCCTCTTCATGACTGAAGACTGACCTGCTCTGCTTGCTTCCCCTCCAGATCACTGCAATCCTTTTTAAATTGCCCTTAAAAGGACAGTTTTCCAGACCTTTTAGAAATTGCCCTTGGAAGGACAGTTGAAAATAGTGTTCTCTAAAGACCACAACTGTCCAAAGGCTTGAATCCACCATTGATTCATTCTCCTTCCTCATGCTGGTCCAAAACCTGCTTGATCTGCCACCAATACACTAAAAGGAAAACTCCTCTGCTTAAAAACAAGAGGAGTAATCCTTATTAGCCAGATCTGCTTTTTTAAAAGTAGTTTATACAGAAGTGCTTTGCAAGGACCAAGCAGGTCCATGCTTCATCACTTCCTTGTTTAAAAAAAAAACAAGAACTTAGTTCCCCGTCTGCTGCTGCAGCCAGTCAGATCCCTTGCTTCACTGAAGTGGTCCTGATTGAGTGTAGCTTATGGATGAATCACAGAAAAAAAAACGGAAACAAGTTTACAATTGCACAGTGATGTCAAGGAACTGTGCAGACGTCCACAAGGTGTCAAGCCAAAGAAGTAATGGATGGAGCAACCTGCAGCTGCTAGATGGGGGCCTTCATTCATGGGGAGATAATCAGAGGCTCCCCATGGCCTATGGTTTTGTGGGTGCCGAATCCCGGCTATAGTCTCAGACCCTGCTCTAATGGAAGTGCTGAACATCCGCAAATCAAATGAGACAAGAATAACTCACTCCAGGAATCTCAGCCTAGCCTGTGACATTAACAAAACATGCTGAAGAGGCAGATACATCTCCCAGTGATTACCACTCCTGTGGAATAAGCTTCCACACTCCAAGTGAAGCAGAGCTCCTCAATGACCCTATTCAAGTGGAACCTTGAAAACTGGATGGGTGACAGTAAATTCATCCTGGGGGCTGGCACCTATGTCCCTCATGGAGAGGGTAGTTGGAGCTGACCACAGAATCACTCTAACAATGACCATATAAATAAGGTCAATAAAGGTACTCATGTTTTTACAAGGCTAGGCTTGTAAAAGCTCTATGGCCATTAGCCTAGTAACCACCTATGAACCGATGTATGTGCTCCAAATCTGGCCATGAAAAAGCAACCTAGACCTTTAATAGTAAATAAGCAATCCTACCAGCAGAAAGAGTTGGTTCTGATGAAACTGTGGCAGAAGGACAAAGTACTAAAAGTGGGAGGCACAGAAAAAAACACAAGAGTTGACTAGAAGAACAGAGTACATTGGAAATGAAGCAGAGATTGGTTTTGGAAGATGGAGATAAACAGGAATAAAAACAACAACTTGGAAATTGACAAATAAATGTGGAATTATAAAGCATTAATTATACTTGTGAAACATGACAGAACAATAAAACCTGGAAATATTGGACTTTTTGACTTTGTTAAACTTGTAGGGGACATTAAAGCATACAGCATGTCCTACTTGATGTCATTAATGTTTGGAAGAACACTTAGGAAAGAGGAAGAGAAGGGAGAGTGTTAACTATAAGTAAAATGACATTTTGTTCTTAACGGTAGTATTTTTATAATGCATGATATAATCTGCATGCTATAAAGTAAAGTTTCTGCAGTTATTTTCAAGTGTAATGGGGATACTAAAGTAAACAGGTGTCCCTATTCTCCCTCTTCTCTCTCCTTGCTCAGTTTTAAGAAACATATGCACTGCAATGTAAAAATAGAAGAAAAGTCTGGTCAAAATAGCATCATGATACAAGAAAATTTGATATGCATTTTTTTCATTCTTATATAGGGGAATGACTGGATTAAGACCCTTGGCTTTGATCGAGTAACACGTTTTACATGAAAGCGAATAAATAAATAAAGAACATTGACTACAATAATGCTTTCCTCTAGCAAATAAATAAATGCTCATAGAAGCAACTCTGCATCTGGTTCTGATGTTTCCATGGAGACAGTCTAATAAAAGAGCAATAAAAACAAAATATTTCTTTCTTTCAATGGCTAGAAGAAAATGTTTTCTGAAAGCATTCAAGTGTTTTCCCAATCTGGGAGAGCAATAAAGATAAGACAAAACCAGACACTACTTGGTAGAAGCACAGGCTGTACCATGCATCTTAGCATGGATAATCTTCCTTTTAGGTTAACCCAATTCCATGAGTGTGGCCATAAATTTGGGACAATTGTTCCTGTAGGAGTGAAAAACTTCAATATTTGAAGATGTACAAAGTTTTGTGTGTTATCATTAAGTTCACAGGTTGTAGGGGAGAATTGAGGGTATACTTGTTTTTTTGTTTGACAAATTTCAATAAAACAAATTTTTTTGTAAGATGTGAGATAGGCTCAAATGGATATGACAAGAAACAACTGTATAAAAGATCAACCTGCTAAACATTAGTATATGCATGTAACACAAAAGCTGGAACTAGATACTTATAAAATCTGTCACACATAAATGGTGGGAATAATAACTAGTTAGCTTAATGACTCTTTCTATATTATCTTTAAATGTAAATGGTCTCACAGATATATGCAAAAAGAAAGAGTAGTGAACTATACTTAAAATATATAGATTGCAAATAGTTATTTTACAGGAGATGCATTTGGAAAGAACTGAACATGTGATTTGATAAAGAACGTTTTTCAGAACGGTTATTCAGCGGAATACCTGGGATAAAGAAAAGGAAGAATACTTATATTGATTTCAAGAGGAGTTCCAACAGTGACAGAAGAGGATAAAAACATAATAATGGTAGATTTGTAGTAGTAAGGGGCTACTGGCAACAGAGGAGGATTACCCTGGCATGTATTTAAATTCCACCTAAAACTAAAATAATGGAGCTTAAGAAAATTCTGGGAGAAATAAACGGCTTTCAGCAGGGAATATTACTTACAGGCGGGGACTGAAATTTGATTTGCAGCAGTGAAGATGTGCATGGGGGACCCAGAAGGGAAAATATAACAAGGGAAGATAGATTTTTTTGAAGAAATTTATGAAACTATTTGGCACAGAAGATGTGACTTTAGTAGTAGCAGTTCGGAGTGAATTTACATATTACTCCCCATGATATAAAAACTGGACTAGACTAGACAGAACTTACATTTCACAGGAATATGTGCATTTTATGTTCTGATTCGCATCCAGTAACTATTTCAGATCAAGAGCCAATAATAACTAAAATAAAAATGCAGGGTAATGAAATAAAAATGAGACACTGGTGCTTTCTCAACTACCTGTTGAAAAGAGAGGAATTTGAGGAATGGGTAAATTATTTGTGACTTATTGGAGAAGATAGAAATTTCTTCTGAAAAAATAGCTAGGGAGTGGGATAAAATTAAAGTGGAATTTAAAAACAGGGTGGAAACAAAGGAAAGAGTGATATGGGTAAGAAGTAACAAGAATTACTTAGAGGGATTAACAAATGTTAAAGCACTGCAGAATAGAGGGAATCTCACAGAAGAGGAGGAGGAGCAATTGCAGAATGCTAAACAGAAAATAAGGGATTACCTAAATAATATGCATGAGTTTAGAAAGTACTGTTAAAAACTGTTTTTTTAATAACAACTCCAGGGCACAAAAACTTTTAGCACAACTCAGGCAACAGAAAGTAAAAAGGGTTGTTTCCATGTTTAGGCAGCCTACAAGGAAGATGACAAGAGATCTTCTAGATGTACTAGAAATATTTCTGAAATTTTATGGAAGTCTGTATAAAGCAGATAAATATGGAAATCAAGAAAATGTACAAATGGAATTTTTTATGGAAGAATTAAATATACCAAGGTTAGAGGTAGATGAGGCAAAATTAATAGCATGATAGGGGGTGGTGAGATAAAAATGGTGATGTATAACCAATCTACAGGAAAATCCCCAGAAACAGATGGCATTCCTATGGAAGTTTGAAAGCTAGGAGGAAAAAAACTGATAACGATCTGGAAAGTTTTGTTTAACAGTATTTTAAGAGGAGGAGAAGCACCAACATCCTGGAAGAAAGTGGTGCCGGCTGCAATACCTAAAGAGGGTAAAGACCCATCAGACCCAGCATCATATAGACCCATTTCAATCGTAAACCAAGATTATAAAGTAGTTATGTCTATAACGGCTAAAATAATGGCAAAGTTGATATCAAAACTGATAGATATAGATCAACGTGGTTTTGTAGAAGGAAGACAAGCATTTGACAACTTTAACAGAACACTCATGATCCAAAAGGAAGCAAACTGTAAGAAAATACCACTGTTGTTGGTGGGTCTTAATGCAGAGAAAGCATTTGACAGAGTAAGCTGGGAGTTTATGAGTAGGACAGTGGAAGTATTTGCATTCCCTGATAAAATTATGAGGTTGATTAGGAAAATATATGAAGGACTGTAGGCGAAAATTAAAGTGGGTGGGTTCCTCTCTGAGAATTTTTGTTTGAGAAGAACCACCAGGCAGGGGTGTCTTCTTTCGCTTTATTTGCATTATATTTAGAACAATTGGCAAAGAAAATAAGGGACTCAGAAATTCAAGAATATAATTGGTATAGTAGTCAAGAAAAGCTGGATCTATTTACACATAATATTATTTTACACCTGATAAAACCAGAAAAGGACATTTCAGTGTTGTGGAACATTTTGAGGCAGTTTCACATCTTTCTGGGGTACAAATTTAATGAAGCTAAAACAAAGGCAATATCTGTGAAGTATGTACCAATACACAAATTGGTTCAGCAATATCCATATTTATGGGAACATGATAAAATGAAGTACTTAGGAGTATGGATTAAAATTATTTTGGTGTGGCAGCTAAGGATATGTGAGAAGAGACTAAAAAGATAATACAAAAAAATGAGAAATTGGAAGCTCTGTTATATGAATAGTAATATACAAGCAGTTAAAATGTTTTTAGTCCCTTTATTTTATAGACAGGTCAGGCATATTTTTATCAACCAGAGGAGAAGTTTTGGATAGCAATTAATAAGGAGCTGAAGGATTTTATCTGGGAGGGGAAGATGGCAAGAGTTAAGGGGGAAAAGATTCTTCCAACAGAACAAGGCAGTTTGGGATTACTAGATTTGAAGGGGTATTTTAGAGCTACACAGTTAAGGTTCATATACATAGCATAAGCAGAAACCTACAATTCAAATGGAAAGGGATGATGATGATGAAACGGGGATGCTCATGAAGGAAGGAGACTGGGATTTTGGATGCAGATCCTTAAGGAGAATAACAACAATCATACAGAATATTATATTCATAACGTAGCAGAAAGTATTCTAAAAACTAAGCCAATATGGGAATGGAAAAAGGAGTTTCTGCCAATAGAAATTATTGAAATTAGGGATACAGACAATAGGCAAGAGGGGCTGGAATGTATTGGAGAGAACTGGCAAAAGAACCAAGGTACTGTGATCAAATAATTAGAGAGAGAAAGGTAACAGAATGGGAAGAGGCCAACAATTTATTCAGACTGCAGGCTAGCAATTGCCTTCCCTATCAAGGATGGATAGCAAAATATAGACAAAGAGAAAGAAATAGGGGATCCTAAGGGAAAGACCAGCACTGGTAGAGTTTTTAGTAGAATCTAGAACAAAAGCTGCTGTTATAAAAGGAATAATTAGTAAAGTATATAAAATACTGCATGGTAACCACAGTATAAGAATCGATCAGAGGAGGTTAGAAAGGATGGGGAAGAGAGACTGGATAAACAATTCACAAAGAAGCAATGGGGGGATATGTGCATGTTTCGCAAATAAACAACAAAGTCTAGAAGATGTTGGATCTTTGTTTGGAAGTGTTTACATAGGTATTTTTATACCCCAAGTAGACTCCAACTAATTTTTTCCTCGGGTAGACAGCAAACATTAGAGATGTAATGAGGGAGAAAGAGATAACTGGGAACATATTTTCTGGGAATGTAATGAGTTGGCAGACTTTTAAGATTCCCTGCAAAATACTCTCTCAGAGATACTAGGTGAGCAAATTGGTATAACTAAAGAAATTACTTTTTGACCTATGCTACAGAATCAGAATTGCCTAGACATAGTAAGGCCTTGCTGAGTCTAATTATGCTGGCTGCCAAAAAAGCAATTACTAGAAAAAAGAAGTCAAAGTCTAAACCAACTGTATTAGAAGTAATGAATATAGTAACAGAGATAAATCAACTGGAATTGGGATCTTATTACACAGAAAAAATAGGAATTGTGGGAACAATACATACGGAGGAGGAATAAGGTTTAAATTAAGGCAGGATTTGAATGAGCTATGTAATGTTTTACGACTGGATAGATTATAAGTGATGTATAATGTTTGCAACTAAAATTATGTTAATATGATTTGTTTTCATTTATATAAATATATGATTGCCTGTGTTATAATTGATAATTTGAAAATATGTTTCTGGTTTAAAAAAAAACACTAGAGGGATTAAGAGAAAGCAATGAGTGGTCCAAGGTGCCAGAAATGGACACAACAGTTGCTCTTTAGCAGTTGAGGTGAAGAGGAAGCCAACTTGAAAACTGAAGACTCTTGTAAAACTTTCTTCTTCCTGCAGACCAGGGAGAGAAGAACTGAAGAGCCCAAAGCCTTGACTATGTCTATACCAAAAAAGTGTCCGACAAGCTTGTAGTAAATCCATGGACAGGAAAAAAAGTTTTGAGGAAAATTTTGTAAAGACAAGCTTCAAAACCACTACTCCTATCCCCTATCTATATATTTTTTAAAGGAAATTAATTTTTTTCTCACAAAATCATTTGGAATGATACTTCCTCTCAGGGAATCCAAACAAAAAATGTAATTTTTAAGATAAAATCATTTAGCGGCAATCACTAAAAACTCCAGTCCACTCAATTAACAATAATTTCTAAAAAAAAAAAAAAAAAAATTCACAAGAATTGGTTAAGTAGGAAGGTATTCCCCAGTGGGGTACTTGTCTGCCTAGTCTTAAGAAGAGCTAGCTGGCAGATGATCATCTTAAGCTCACAGGGAAGAGTGCACTTTGGCAAGAAAGTTCTGAATGTTTGGTGCGCTAACCACTAACCTTCCTTTAGTTGTTCAGCAGTGGAAGGTGCCCTTAAGCTTTATGAGGGGCAGGATATAACGCATATGGCTTAGGCTTCTGCAATAGTTACCTAATGATAAAAATTTATTTTTTTTTACATAAAACATAAACCATGCTCTTTCAAGCAGATGTTTGCTATACAGCAGAGAGAGACAAAGTCCTGATTACTTACTGGCCAACACAGGGTGGGCGATGAAGCAATACTTCCTCAATGCTCTGATGAAGAGGGAGGCATGTTAAAGGACAGTGCAAAGTCACAACTGATTACTAGAAGATAACAGACATGTAAGCTAGCAACCTGGGGTAGGACAACAGAAAAGTACATCACTGCAGAGGTGACCCCCTGGCATTGCCTACTGTACATCCACTCAAGACGTCACCTAAAATGTCAAGGAGGATTAAGACACCTCAAGAAAACAGGTGAATATAGAATGATAACCCTAGTAGCTCACCTCTGTCACTAGCAGAAGACAATACATAGCTTAATAGCTTTGATGCTTTCCTCCCTGAAAGAGAAAAAAAGATACATTCAATAAGGGGATACAAGGTACACCGTAGTATACAGTGGCACCAGGGGAGGGAGTGCACTGAGACATATGTCAGTGGTGGCCATGACAAAAATGTTTAAAGCAAAGCTGATGCCAAGAAGACCCAAACTTCAAAGCCACCAAACCAGTAGGTTTTGTTAGCTTATTAGACATAAAAGTAAAAAAGGACTTCAAACGTATGTGTGAAGATGCAGAAACCATGGAGGAAATACTTAAATGCCCTGACTTCTGCTGAGTCATGAAAATCAAAAGATAACAGAATACACCTTAATTCGTTCACACTAACTGACACTTAGAGTTGTCAATTCATGTGTGTTAGCAGGCTGGACAGCAACTGTTTGAGGCTCTAAATGAAAGTTATGTACTACCCATAATGCTAGATCACTGTCTTGTCTTCTTCCATCCATCTCAGCCTTTGGGTACTCATATCTGACAGCTGTCAATTTTAGAATGTTCATGCTCCAAAGTTCCTTGGAAAGTCTGACTGAGCCCATGGCCCATTTTCAGTGGAGACCTGGGAAGAAAAGCTTCACTGCAGGTTCAAAAACATTTAAATAGTAGTTGTGTAATTATATACATAGAGAGAAAAGCCCTGCAAGATTAAATATTTTACAAAGAGCTGGGGAGAAAGCCTCCACAAAACACATTTTATAATAGCTAACAAGTAAATTATATACAAGGGGAGAAAATCCCCACAACAAATGAAGCACAAACAGATTGAGATACATTTTCAGAATATTACTAGGATAAACTAGGATCAAGAATACAATATGAACTGCAAGTAGCAAGACACTTGGCAGAAGTGGATAGACTATGTCAAGTAAACTAATATATAGTTTTCAAAATATTGACTATACTTCTAAAATAAATAGAAGTGAGAAATAAGAGAGTATTCTGCTGCCAAAACAGAGTAATAGAATGAGATATTTATTTACTTATTTATTTATTGGCATTTGTTACCAGGATAGTCCAATGGGCCAGTAAGAGCCCATTTTCAGTGGAGGCCTGGGAGAAAAGCTCCAGAAAAACATGAACATGTAATTGAATATTTACATATGTAAAGTTCAACAAAAACATGTACATGAAAAGTAATTAATAATTTCTTAAAGTAATGGTAAAATTAGATTAATCAATTAGTTACAATTAATGCAAACTTAAAATACAGAGTGAAAAAATAAGTTATTTACTCACCATAACATTCCATCTGCATTGTTCTTCATTTGTCTTCAACCTGTGGGATAGCCACCATCAGTGCAGAGCCGGTCATATCCAAGCTACAGTGCCGAAACTCAGCTCCTCCCCTACCCACGATGCCCATCTCTTCCTCACTACCTCAGATTGAGTTTGCCTGACAAATAGGTTCCTGGTCCAAGCCCCTAGAAACACGGTGACAGTCAACAACCTCTAGAAGAGGAGGCATAGAGGGAGAACAGAAGGCCTCCTTTGCCAGGCCAAGTACTCATAAAAAGTGGGAAGGAGGGAAGGTTGAAGACAAATGAAGAACAATGCCGATGGAACGTTATGGTGAATACATACCTTCTTTATCTGACATTGTTGTTTTCATTTGATCTTCAACCTGTGGGACAGGGTCTCCAACTACTTGAGCCCTGGGTGACCCCCTAAGGAAGGATGTTTCGGAGCACAGTGGATCCAAAGGAAGCTCTGCTCCTAGATGAAATATCCAATTTGTAATGAGATATGAAGGTGTGAGACATAGCCCATGTAGCTGCAGCACACACCTCATCAACTGGTACTCTAGAAGAAAAGGCTGAGGAAATAGACACAGCCCTGGTAAAATGTGCCTTCCCTGCAGAAGGAAGAGAAACACCATACTTGTCATAAATAAATCTAATACATTTCACAATCCAGTTGGCAATGGTTACCTTGGAAACAGGCGATCCCAATCTGGACTTAAAATATGATCTAAAGTTAAACAGCTGATTGGACTTCCTAAAATATTTGGATCTGTCCAGATAATTGATACTCCCTTTATTTTGAAACTCTGGGAAGAACACAGGAAGCTGAATGACCTGATTATCATTCTTCTCTGAAGTGATCTTGGGCATGAAGGAAGGATTTGGCCTAACAGAAACACAATCTTTGTGAAAAATACGGTACAGGGGTTGAATGCAAAGCACTTGTAATTCAGAAACCTGTTTAGATAAAGTAAGAGATACCAATAGAGCCATTTTCCATAACAGAAACTGTAGATCCACTCTTGCAGAGGCCTCAAAGGGAGATGACACCAGCGCTTGAAGTGCAAAGTTTAGGTCCAAGGAGGGACTGGGTCCTTAACTGGAGCCCGTAAAAGAAACATTCATTTCAAAAAGGCCTTGCACAATCTAGAAGCAGACAGAGAAGAATCCTTTAGTCTGACACGATAATGGTATATGACAGCTAGCTGGACTTTAACTGTAAAGAAACTGGCACCTTGGTTGAAGATACAAACCAGAAAGTCTAAAACGGAAGGAAGAGAGGCAGTAAACGATCCACTGAATTGTGGGATTCCCAAATGGAAAAATTCTTCCATTTACTAGGATAAATTTTGTGAGTGGAAAGCAATATATGCTTCACAGGAGATGAAAGCCTGGGAACTCTGGCCAACACTGGAACTGCAGAAACCAAGCTGTGAGATTCAGGTTCTCCAGATCTGAATTATAATCACCCTCTGGATTGGAAATCAGATCCAGACATTGATCCAAAATCCAAGGAAGACTGACACTGTGAAACCAAAGGAGAGGAAACCAAACCTAATGAGGCCAGAAGGGAGCAATGAGGATCACGCGGCACCTTGACCTCTGTGCCTAGTGAAGGAATTTTGCCATAAGAGAAAGGAGAGGGTAAGCATACAGTAGACCGGGGGGGGGGGGGAGGCAAGCATGAACTAGAGCATCTCTGGGAGTCCCTCCTCTGGGGGAAATCAGGGCAAAAAACTCAGTGCACTTGGCACTGGAAGGTGAGGTAAAGAGATTGCAGCTTGGATGACCCCATTTCTGGAAGATCATGTCTACTACTGATTGTTTCAGAGGCCACTCGTGAGGAGACAAAATGGTCCTGCTGAGTCTGCCTGCTAGGATGTTGGAACTCTCCGGAATGTGCATTGCAATAAGAAGCCGACCTGTGGAAATTGCCCATCCCCACAATCTCATGGCCTCTCGACAGAGGAGGTAAGATCTGGTTTCTCCCTGTTTGTTAATATACCTGACCACTGTTATGTTGTCTGTCTATATCGCAATCGCTCCTTGGCGGAGAAATGAATGCAGTGCTTGCAATGCCAGATGCACTACCCTCATCTCCAGAATGTTGATGTGTAGTTTGGTCTCTAACAGTGACCACATCCCTTGAACAGTCCATCCCAGCCAATGACCCCCCTCCCACCCGAGCAGGAAGGCATCCGTGGTTACTGTGGCCACAGGAGTGGGAGCCACAAAAGATCGACCCTTCTGCTAAATTCTGAGGGCTTAACCACCACAGTAGGAAGGACCTGCAGGTTCTGGACAGTTGAATGGGATGGGCCAGGAGTGACCACTGAACTAATAGGGTCCATTGGAGAACCCGCATGTGCAGACTTGCCAAGGGTAAAATAATGTTTGCTGCCATACATCACAGAGCTTGAAGGATTTGGGCTGCTGACAACAGAGGCATTTCTAGAAGAACATGCACCTGGCCCTGAAGAGACTGAATCCTGCCGCTGGTGAGGAAGACCCTGCACTTCAATAAATTCCAGGGAATGGAGAGGCTCCAATTTTGATTTGGGAAAATTTATTGTGATGCCCAAGGTCGAGGCTAACTGAAGGAACTTGTCCCTGGCTTGAAGAAGCTGATGCTTGGTGGGTGCAGCTAGAAGGCAGTCATCCAGGTAGGGGAAAACCTGTATCCACTGCAGTCTGAGATACACTATGAGTACTGCTACCACTTTGGGGAACACCCTGGGGGCTGTGGTGAGGCCAAAAGGAGTACCTTGAACTGATAATGCCTGGCTCCTGACTAGAAGTGTAGGAACCTCCTGTGATGCTTGTCCATCTTTATGTGATAGTAAGTATCCTGGAGGTCCATCAAGCACATCCAGTAGTCCTTTGGAAGGTAGGGAAGGATAGACTGAATTGTATTGGCAAAGGACTCCTTAAAGAGTTCAGTAAATTGGCACAACCTGAGCCAGGTGTTACGCCTCATGGACATGCCAGACCCAGCTGCCCTAGCCGACCCTTCCATTGCATGGGAGAAGAGTCGCATGGACGTATTCAATACTGCTCTCAAAGTGGCCATTTTCACGGAGAACAAAGCCTTGCCCTCCTGCGACATGGACTTATTTATTTTATTTTTATTTTACATTTGTTGACCGGGCTAGTCTAACTGGATACATGTCCATTTTCAGTAGAGGCCCGGGGAGAAAAGCTCCACATAAGCAAAACTTACAACTTCAGGTACAGATAAATAATTATGTAACAACTTAAGGTACAGTACTATTTTAAGCTGAAGAATACACGTTATATAGACAAATATTATTATTAAAGGAGCAGAAGATAAGAAACAGATAGAGCAACAATCTACTTTAAAGTGGCACACAATAAGAAAGAGGGGTGAAGAAAAAAATACACAAATAAATGTAACAGCTCAAGGAGCGGTATTTAGCAGAGAGTTATACCATTTATCTTATAGTAGCATAGCAACTTAAGGGAAGCATGCAGTAGGAAGTATAAAGAAAGTTTATATGGATGTATTTATGTGATAAATAGATTACTGCTGCTAGCTAAGCAAGTACACACTTAGAAAAAGATTATGTGAACGCAACTGTTATAAAGACTAAAAAAAGTAAAGGTG
This sequence comes from Protopterus annectens, assembly GCF_019279795.1. Lineage (NCBI taxonomy): Eukaryota > Metazoa > Chordata > Ceratodontiformes > Protopteridae > Protopterus > Protopterus annectens. Next base: position 1,539,632,395 of record NC_056725.1, on the reverse strand, counting down.
AGACTACTGTCTGAGGCATGGAGAGAGTAGGAATCCAATTGCAAATGGTAATATGGGAAGGCTACAGAGAAAGTGGTGATAAGATTAGTCTGGGTTACTACATGGGCATAACCAGTGGTAACAAAGGTGTTGCCTGAGTTGTTTTTTGAACATTTTCACTGAGCAGAGAGATGAGAGTTCATAGGGAAGGAGGTTCCAGGATTTGCCAACAGTGTTGGCGAACAGAGAGTCACCGGCCTTATTTTTGGATTTGACTGTGGATACCAGTACTTTATTGGCTGAGCGAAGGGTTGTCAAATTACTATAGGGGGTAAGAAGGCTAGTAAGTATAGGAGAATTTTTTTGGAAAACAGAGAATCTTATGGGCGATAATAAGTTGTTTAATTTGGAGTTGATTATGAAGTTCTAGCCATCCTAGTTGCTTTAGGTTTTGACAGTGATGAGTTCTAAATGAGGAACCAGTAGCAAATCTGGCAATATTGTTGTAGGAGGTAGCTAGTTTGTTAAGGTTGTTTTTTGATAGGTTGGTATAGATGGGACAGGCATAGAGGAGGGTGGAAATTAGATGGGTGAGGGCAATAGTTGTTCCAGCTGTTGGAGTAAGGAAGGGTTTAATCCTATAGAGGGAGCCTAATTTTCTGTTTACTGTTTTTATTGTTGTGTTAATATGCATGTCAAAGCTAAGATTATGGTCTATTGTAACCCCCAAGAGCTTGGTAGTTGGGTCAGGAGATATAATGATACCATCATTGGATATAACTGTGAAGTGAATTGGGGGGACCTTTGTGTGGGAGTGAAGAGTAGTAGTTTTGTTTTTTTAGGATTCAGGAGGAGGCTATGCTGTAAGAACTATCTTTCTATGCTGTTAAGCACTGTTTGGGTAGTGTACTGAAGTTGAGGTGAAGAGGTAGCTGAGCATATTAGTGTGGAGTCATCAGCATATTGGATACATGTAGCTTGAGGAATGATCAGATTGAGATCATTTATGAAAATTGAGAATAGGAGAGGGTCTAAGATAGAACCTTGAGGAACTCCTAGGGTAATAGGAAGGTGAGAGGATAGATTATTTTCCCAGAGCACAGCCTGTTGCCTATTCTCAAGGTAGGATTTAAACCATTGTAAAGCCTGTATATCTAGTGAGAGAGAACCAAGTATATTCAAGAGAAGTTGATGGTTGACCACATCAAAGGCTTTTGATAGGTCAATAAAGAGTGCTGAGGATAGAGTATTGTTGTTTCGGTTATTGTTAATAAAGTCAGAAAAGGATAGGGGGCTGTGGTGGTACTATGGTGAGGCCTAAAGCTGTGCTGGCAGTTAGCTAGTAAGTTATTTTTCAGTAGGTGGTCTAGTAGTTGGCGGTGGATACAGTATTCCATAATTTTAGCTAAAGGGGAGAGCAAAGCTATTGGGCAGTAGTTTGAGAGTTCAGTTGAGTTGCCTCCTTTGTGGTGTGGGATAATATGGGAGATTTTCCAGATAGATGGGATTGTTCCTTCAGTAATGGTTCTATTTATAAGGATGGAAATAGGAAAGGATATTGCTGCTGCAGCTAACTGTAGATATTCTGCTGGTAGATGGTCAGCTGAGGGGGTGCAAGGTTTTAGTTTATGAAGAAGAATGCAGATGAGGGACGTTGGGACTGGTTGTAAATTAAATGAGGGGGTTAAAGTCAACAAGGAGGATGATAGACATGTGCTAACAGGAGGTAGTGAGTTGGCGAGAGTTTGGACTGCTTCAGTAAAGAATTTATTGAAGGCATTAGCAATATGCTTAGGACTTTCATAGTTGGATCCTGTTGGGGTGGGAGTTTTGGACTGTCCTGGGTGGAGGAGTCTGTTAATGCCTGCCCAAACCTTTTGAGGTTTATATTGATGGATTTGCTGGTTGTTGTGATAGAAGTTTTTTTATCTAGTAGTATAGACTTTTTGGTGGCATTTCTCAACTGTCTAAATGTTAGATGATCAGCAGGGTTTTTAGTTGCTCGCCATTTGGCCCAGATTTTTTTTCTTTGTATAATTTTGTGCCCTCTTTTGTTAGCCATGGAGCAGTTTTTGTCCTATTTCTCACTGAGCGGGATGGGGCATGATGGTCCAGGATTTCCAAGAATTTGGCATTAAAGTAGGATACAGCTTCATCTAATTGGAGGTATTTTAGGGGTGACCAGTCACATGCTTTCAGTTCAGTTTGGAAGTTAATAGGGTTAAAGTTTTTGTTGGACCGAATGGTTTTATATAAGGTTGGTTTACGAGTATTAATCTTTTGTCTGATTATGTAGTCAGTGAGTGGTCACTGATATCATCAGGAAGGATTCCTACATTATAAGAAAGGGGCTGACTGTTTATTAGTATCCAGTCTAGAGTTGTTTCTTTGTTGTTGAGTTTATGGATCCTGGTGGGGGAGGTGATAGTTTGAGGAAAAAACATAAAGGTTTATGTGGGTAGCCTGGTTGTCTGAGATGCAGGTATTCCAGTCAATATTAAAGTCACCCAGGATAATGGTTTCTTGTGGGTAGTTGGTTGACACCCAGGAAAGAATATTTTCCAGGATGGTTATGTTGCTACCAGGGGTGAGGTAGGCGTATATTATATAAATTGATTTGTAGGTGTTCATTTGGAGTTTAGAAATAAGGATTTCTGTTCTACTAATAGAAGGTGGTTGCACATTTATTGGTGTTAATTGCAAACCTGCTTTGTATAGTATTGCTACACCCCCACCACTTTTGGTTATTCAATCCAGTCTCAAGATATTGTATCCTGGTGGGGTGATTTCATTGTCCAGTGTTGCAGGTAAGGAGTGGATATCTAAGAGGGCATGGAGGTGGGCAACTTTATTGTTTAGGCTCTGTATATTGAGGTGAGCTATGAGGAGCGAGTTTGATACTTTTGTGATGGTTTGAGAAGTAGAGTGATTTTGTTTGGGAGGGTTAGTGGTGGTTGTAGTGTTGGGTCCAGGGTTTGGATGGGTGTCACCATCTAAAAGTTTAGCATTTTTAATCCTGTGCATGATATTTAGGAATTTACAGGGTGTATATTTTGTTTTCTTGGGTTGGTTATAGTTGATGTGGACTAAACGATGAAACTTTGGCACTAAATAGGTGGGTGTAGAGGTAATATTAATGTAGTTATGGTAAGGTAGTAGGTCTGACAAGGTTGCTTGTTTAAGGGACTGGCTGAAACAATTCAAGTTCAGATGTTCATACTTAGTTAGTACATAGGTTATAGTTAGTAAAGGTAAGATGGTAATTAAGAGGAACAGTAGTGGGTATTTGAATCTGGGTATAGAGGTCATGGTGATAGGTTAGGTAAATAAATAAATTGGGGTAAGGTGTCTTTAAGAGGAAGAGAGTGGGGAGGTACTGCAAGGTTTAGTAGTAAGTTATGATATAGAGTTTGCAAATTGATTAAGTACTACTAGAAGTAATGAATATCTCTAAGTGGTGAGTTTGGGTAGTTAGCATGTAATGAGTAGGAGGATGAGATTGGTTGAGGAGGAGTGGGGGTGTGGCCACAGGAGGCTTATGGTTAGAAATCCTGGGGGTGTGTGGGAATTAGGGGTAGGGTAGGGGAGCAGAGTGAGCCCGCAGGACGAACACAGCGAGTTCAGACAGGTAAGAGAGTAAGTCAGCAAAAACCTAACAGTAAGCAGCTAACTACTGGGTACCTTAGTTGAGAAGGAGTAGGTCTAGTGAAACAGGTAATACTGGTCGTGAAGGTAAGTGGTAGCAAAGAGCAAAGCTAGCAGAAAGTAGTAGGTATAGTGTAGAGATAGGGCAGGAAGACAGTTCTCAAGCCTGGGACAGAACATTAAATTCTTTGGAGATCAGGGAAGGATGGTTGATTTAGGTGCTATCCTAGCTTAGAATTCCATCTAGTGGTCAGACAGAGTTATAACAACAGAGGCAAGTGAGCACAGAGATTTTTCCAGGTTTGGGAAGGCTCCAATAGATAGTTTCATGAGGCAGCACAAGAGTGATAAAACATCTAAATGCAAGGGGATAGAGAGGGGAGAATGGCTGCTGGCTATCCTGGCTAAGATAATATATAATACATACACCAGATATTTAGCAAATGTTTAAATATTACCACTTTATTTGATAACACATACTTTCTTGCCTCCTAGTGAACAGGGTTCATTAAGCAGGACGGCAAGTCTTTATGCTATAGAGAATTTGTATGGATTTGGTTTGCAGGGAGTCCTTTCACCAGGTAGCTATGTTCATAAGATATTAGTGTAGGATATAAGTTTCAAACCTAGGAACAGTGGGAACAAGAATAAAGCAGTGAATGGGGTAAGAAAGACATTTAAATGATAGGGTAGTACACACAGAGCATGCAGTTCAAACAAGCTAACAGGTATTTAAAAATACAGTTGGGTAGTACTCAGAGCAGTTGAGTTCATACAAACAACTGAAAAACATTCATTGCAAAGTATACATATACAAAGCAAGGCATACCAGCATCTATTCAAGCAAACATTTGAAAAACATTCATTGCAAAGTTAGCAGATGCAATGCAAGGCATCCCAGCACCTATTCAAACAAAAGGTACAGAGTACTCATACAAGTAGAGAAAAGGTCTAAGCAGTGTGCAACAATCTAGCTAGGAAATACTTAAATAAATGCTGCAGTATGGAGCTAGGTTCAGAGTGGTATAAGCAGTAAGCTAAGTTGTTAATAACAAGAGAAGCTAGTGAGAAAAAGATATGTGAAGTTCTTGCTTAAGTACCTAACCAGGCTAGCATGTAAGCAGGACAGTTGTATGCCATGCAACCAAGATAGTGAATATCTAACATATAACAGGTTAGGTGGGGAGGCTAGGTTCTTTTGTTGACTTAACAGTGCTCTATTAATATTTAGCAGATACTACTGTGTTTTGGGTGGAGACTCCTCCAGCTCCTTCACCAGGTCGCGTTGGAGTCTCGCGACATGGGCCAAGTAGTTCAGCGCCCTTATTAAAAAGTTAGCTGAAGCATACACCCACTTCCCTAACCGGTCCATCTGGGACTCTCGGTCAGAAGGGTGGACTGAGGAACTTCCCTGAGATAGTTCCCTTTTCGTGACTGCAACTACCAACGTGGCGTCCACAGGGGAGCCCTTGTTCCAGGAAGGCCTGTCTATAGGGGGACTCAAACCCTTATCAGGGCACTTGGGGATCGGCTCCATGGTATCAGGTTCCTTCCATGACCACGAGGTGGTCAAATCCACTAAAGGATCCATGGGGGGGAGGGGACACCCAAGACCTAGACGGGTCCATGCCGAAGGCCTCCAGAAATGCAGACACATCAGAAAAGAGCTTGGGGCAGACCAACCTCCCCACTGGCACAGGATTTCCATGATGTCTCCAAAGGAAACATCATCGGGAGGTGACCTTGGGGAGCCCTCACCTTCATCTAAGTCTGTGTCCTTAGTTAGGGACTCAGGGAAGTCCAACTGCCTCCTCTTACTCGTATGCTTGCAAGGCACATCTCCCGTGGGGCTCTCTGGGGAGTGCTTACAAACCATCTGTTCCTCTGGGGGAACCATCTGAGGCCCTTTGGGCATGGGCTATCCCTCTGGTAACATGATGGGGACCGTGGACAGAGCCGAGGGGGTCTGGGTGGAGCCCAAGGGGATGGTCAGGGGCCTCAATCTAACAGAGAGGACCCATTCTGCCACATCAAATGCCGAAGGAGAGCAGGCCTCCTGTGAAGCCAATAAGGAGGATGGTCTGATGCGAGAATTGGAGCCAGACTCAAAGTGGCCAGAGCTCTGAGAGAGGAAACCTGGATCGACATCCGAGCCAATGGTAAAGGTTACACTCCCTCGGATTCAACCCCCAGGCTCCAGCTCCGAGAGCAGCTCGGATCCTAACTGGTCAGATCAGAGATGCTCCAGGCAGCTGCCGGCGTTGAGGATGCGAGGACCATTGGCATCGACGCCCCGACCAAGGCCAACCTCAGATCAGAGAACTCTGAAGCCGAAGGTCAGATCAGGGAAGGAGTAATAGGCTGAAAAACGGGAAGCGAGCTGCCCCCTCCTGAGGGAGGGGGAGCTGGCAAGACCCCCATCTGGATCTGCGTACAGATAAAGTGCCTCATCATCTTATCCAGATCCATGTCCGAAAGAGACCAGGTGGACCGAGACAAGGCCACAGACTCCGACCAGGCTGGTTGGGCAGCTGAGGCCTGGGCGACTGGGAGTGCCTTCTCCGGCTCCAGGGAGAACCTCGGAGATTGGAGCCAAGGAGAGTCACGGATCCGAGCAGATTTACTGGGTGATGCGAGGTCCAGAGACCTCTTCCTCTTCTCTTTTGTCCTTGACTCTCTCTCTCACTCTTTACACCTCCTCTGCTCCACTACCACAGGCTTAGAAGTGGGAGTTTGAGTCTCAGCCTGGGAGGGAGGGGAGGCCAGAGGCAGAGAAGCGGGAGAGGCAGCTGCCGTGACTGAAGCCGAGGACAAGGAGGGAGGATGAGTGGCAGGAAGACTTGGCCTTTCTGTGTTTCAAAGCCAGGGGGTTGAACCCCGCACAGATGGCACAGTCAACATTAAGGTGGGCCACACTTAAACGCAGTACACACAGAGTGTGGCCATCCACTGGGGAGAGCTTATGGCCACACTCTGTGCAGTGCTTAAAAATAAGCTTTTCAGGCATGCTAGGGAAAGAAAAGAAAAACTTTCCACTTAAAACTTTAGCACACACCCACTCACCACACACTAAACTGACTAGAAGGGGGAGGGGCACACAGACAAACTACAATATCTAATAATGACTACAAGCCTACAAATGACGCCAAAGCGATGGGAGGGTTAGAAAGGGTACCTACGGTAATCTAAAATGGCTAATAAAACAAAAAATTATTCAACTTACAATCCAAGAAAACTACTCTGCTAACTGGAGCTCCAAAGACCCAATGCTTTCACAAATCAAGGCAAATGAGATCTGAGGATGGAAGGCAAGGGAGGTGTATTATGGGTAAGGGGAGGAGTCTGGAGCTTGGAGCTGATGCTAGTAATCTTTGTCGGCTCAGATCTGATAATGATCCATATTCCCACAGGTTGAAGATCAAATGAAGTAAACTACTTCAGATAAAATATGATCTGACCAAGAATATATATCAGTGTACACTGTTTTGTGTTTTAAAACAAAAAGGGAGAACTGTTTATCTATCTATATATATATATATATATATATATATATATATATATATATATATATATATATATATACACATTTAGACATTTATAATAAAAGATATGCACTTCTGTTAATTAGAATATATATGTAGTAAAATTTAACAGTGCATGTACACTTCTGTTTGCTAGAATATAGGTAGGAAAATATAGTCACTTAGATGCATGTACATTTTTGTTTGTTAGCATGTATACATTAAAGGGTTAAATTGCTCTAAGTTGAGAAGCAAGAGAAAAGGCATCCAACTGTATGCAATACATTTTGTGCCTGGTACAAGCTTAAAGGACAGATAAGAAACCAGACGCAGGGAGTATCAGAGACAGGAACGACTCCCTAAAAGTTTAAGATTGTCACAGCATTCACCTTGAAACAGAATACAATGCAGCTTATCAATAGACTGTAAATCAGGTGAATAGACTACAAATTCCAAAGACTGCTTTCATAAAAAATGTATATAAAGAATATTGAAAATGTATGATGTTAGCTCTGATTTTTTTGTTAGATGTGGTACATGTAGGAACACATTTGTTCTGAAGTAACTGGACAGCATAATTTATCCTGCCTGAGAAGTTTAACCTGGTACATTAAAGCCTTATCATATATGTCTGTTACATAGACAAGTTATTTTATTAGTAACTGCACAAAATTAATATATAGTGCTGAAAAGGTTAATAGTCTGTAAAATTCAGTGCATTTATCAGACTTTGGTTTCAGTAAGCAGCAGCAGCACAAACATCTGCATTTAATTTTTCACTGCATTGTGATCATTAAGAATTGATGTGCCAAGATACAACTGGCATTTAGTACCAGTGTTACATTATGACAGACCCCTGTACCACAGCAAGGTAGCCACTCACAGGTGCGCGCGCGCACACACACACACACACACACACACACACACACACACACACACACACACACACACACACACACACACACACACACACACACACACACACATACACACTGGCATTTAGTACCAATGTTACAGTATGACAAACCCTGTACCACAGCAAGGTAGCCACTCACAGGTGTGCACGCACACACACAAACACACACACACACACACACTGGCATTTAGTACCAATGTTACATTATGACAAAACCCTGTACCAAAGCAAGGTAGCCATTCGCAGTTGCACACTCACTGGCTGGCATTTAGTACCAATGTTACATTATGACAAACCCCTGTACCACAGCAGGGTAGCCACTCACAGGTGCATGCACACACTGACTGGCATTTAGTATCATTGTTAAATTATGACAAACCCCTATACCACAGCAAGATAGCCACTCAGAGGTGCAGACACTGACTGCATACTCCTCAATTGCCCAGATTTTCACAGAATGTCCAGATGTGAATCATTTTTAGTCTGTTCCTCAAAATATGTAATTTTCTGGATTTTTTTGCGGCAAATCATTGATGATTGAATTCACTAAATGACAGGCATTTAAGTTTAACTTCATATCCTTCAGAACATGCATGGTAACATCTATTATTCTAGCAACTTTAAGTTTATAAGATTAATATTTAAAATTTGTCATATCTTTGGGGTTGTACTCCCATTATCTGTGGCTTTGTCTAGATTTTTTGTGCCATGAGAATGAGAGCTATGACTGGCATTTAGTAGCAATGCTGTTACATTACGACAAGCCTCTGCACTGCATCAAGGTAGACAGTCCCACAGAGGTACACAAAGACAGACACCCACACTGACTGGCATTTAGTAGCAATGTTGTTACATTACGACAAGCCTCTGTACTACATCAAGGTAGCCACCAGTCCCACAAAGGTACACAAAGACACCCACACTGTCTGGCATTTAGTAGCAATGTTGTTACATTATGACAAGCCTCTGTACCGCATCAAGGTAGACAGTCCCACAGAGGTACACAAAGACAAAGACAAACACACTGACTCCCACACAGCACAGACGAGACAAGACAAAGACAGCAATACAGCAAGGCTGAATAGAGACATCCCACGGACTCCCTCACACAAGACAGAAGCACACCAAGACAGAGTCTCTTGCACACAGGACAGACACCCACACATGATAAAGACAGCACTACAGCAAGACTGAACATTAACACCCACACAGGACAGAGGCATCACCCCCACAGTACAGAAACAAGGCCAGGACAAAACTACTGCAAGACTGAACAGACGCCCACACAAGACTAAGGCAGCACTACCACAAAACAGAACTGAGACACCACTCCCAAACACGACAATGACGGCAAGACGGAAACAAGCAGAATTAGATAAACTGACACCATCACACAAGAGAGTTACTGACATGCAGAACAGTCACACTGCAGAGATACAGAACTATGGGACAGACATAGAAAAGACTACAGATGCACAAAGTATACAAGAGAAAGCCATGGGGATTGCTGAGCCTGAGGCAGACAGACTCAAACCCAAAGAAACACAAGAGAAAGCCATGGGGATTACTGAGTGAGACAGACGACTCATACCCCAACACATAAGAGAGCACAATGGGGATTACTAAGCCTGAGGCAGACAGACTCAAACCCAAAGAAACACACAAGAGAGAGCCACTGGGGATTACCAAGCCTGAGGCAGACAGACCCAAACCCAAAGAAACACACAGAGTGCGCCATAGGGATTACTGAGCTGAGGCAGACTCAAACCCAAAAAAACACACAAGAGAGTGCCATGGGGATTACTGAGCTGAGGTAGACTCAACCCCAAACACAAGAGAGAAACAGGTGAAGTCAACACCACCAGAGTGTCATTCATCTTCAATGTGCAGTTAGCTCCTCAGCTTTTCTGACTGCTGCCACTTTTATCTGTTCTATCTGTGCTTCTGTCCTGGCCTCATGACGAATCCTGCTGCTCCTAACTGTCCTGGCCTCACGATGAGTCCTACCGCTACTAGCTGCCTTTGCCTAACATCCTGCTAGTTTCACCATCATTGTTCTACTTGGTCCTACCTGCTGGAGTAAGCAAAACATCAGTGAATACACAGCATACTATACAAGCCACGCTAAGATGCTACCTAAAATTTACTTCCTTACAGCTTTATAAAAAATGACCAGAAAGGAAATATGAGCAAATCCCTAGAGTTTACTGGGATCTTATGAATTTTCTTCCGGACAAAGTATTCTCTCAGGCTGCCATGGGATACACTTTGTCCCACTTCATGCTCAACTGAGAGCACAACTAAGCCTGAAAGTCCCTCCTGACTCATTGACAAATGCAGGTACGTCGTCTGTATGAGTTTCAGTTTAGAAAAGTGCATTCTGCAGTAGCCACTGCAACAGGTGCAGTTGAATAAGTGCACAGTGAAACATTAGTGTATATATATATATATATATATATATATGTGTGTGTGTGTGTGTGTGTGTGTGTGTGTGTGTGTGTGTGTGTGTGTGTGTGTGTGTGTGTGTGTGTGTGTTTGTGTTTGTGTGTGTGTGTCTTGCAAGTGGTTGTAAATGAGGAAATTTAACACAGTCAATTGTGATGATTCATTGTTACTCATTCGAGAAAGGCTTTCAGTTTGTGTCCAAGGTTAGAGTCATCAGTGTCACAGTGGCCACTTTTCCTGTCAGTCAGTTGTTCTTTCAGAGCCTTGCAGTGCTGGAGCAATGTGTCTTCTGCAACGTCACTCAAGGCTTTAATATTTGATAAAAATCCAAAGGCCTTATCAAACTCTGAAAGCTGCTTAAACCAGTCAGTAAATGACTGGATTGTTGTATCCAGCAGCACACTGAGGAACTCTACACGTAGTTTTACCATTGGATCCTGTACAGTCTTGTCCTCTCCTTCATTGTCAAAGTAGCACTTTACTTTCCTCTGCCTCTTTTCCTGAAATGTGGTGCCAAAGTACAGTTTTGTACACTTCCCATAAATGTAGATGTCGAGTGTATTCACTGTTGCAGTCATCACACTTGGGTTATCTGCCTGCAGGTAGCCCTCAGTCGGCCCGAATACCAAAGACTTAGTATTTCTGCATCAGTTGTTGTCCCTCCAGGACTGGTGTCAGGTTGTCAGGAGTATAAAAGCAGGCAGCCGATGTCATTACTTCAGTTTTTCTTGCCCCAAATGTCGAGCCCCCCAAATAGGGAGCTAGTTTATGATGGGGAAACGCCACCAGTAAAAAGTCAATACCAATAACCCCCCCTGAAGGGGGTGAGTAAAAGGCATAGAGAGGAGAGAAAGAGAAAGAGAAAGAGACAAGGGGGCTGGAGGGAGGGAAACCAGGACTGCAACAGTGAATGCACTCGAACATCTACATTTATGGTAAGTGTACACAACTGTACTATATTCTTCGTGTTTCACTGTTGCAGTCATCCCACTTGGGTGGATTCCCAAAGCTGAAGAAGGGTGGCGGCAGTCAAGAAGAGTTAGGGCTGGCTAGTATGCCTTGCAGGACTGCTGTTGCAAAACCCACCCTGGATTTGGAAAAGATAGGCAGGTGGTAATGCTTGGTGAAGGTGTGTACAGAACTCCAGGTAGCAGCTTCCAGGATGTCCCTGGTAGGGACTCCATTGAGGAATGCTGTAGAGGTAGATGTTGCCCTAGTGGAATGTGTTTTGACCCCCTGAGGAGTTGGTTTCCCATGGTGCTTTTAGCAGAAATGGATGCAGTGTGCTATCCATTTGGAAACTGTTTGTTTGGAAATGGCCTTGAGCTCTTCCTCCTGGTGCAAAGTTGACTAGTAACTAGTCAGATTTCCCGAAGGGCTTAGTCCTATCAAGGTAGAATCTGAGCTTTCTGTGCACGTCCAAGTAGTGCAGGATCCTTTCCCCTTTATTTTGAGGATTAGGGAAGAAATTTGGCAAATGGATAGATTGGTTGAGAGCCACACTGGACACCACTTTTGGCATAAAGGAAGGGTTAGTCCTGAGGGACACTCTGTCAGCATGAAAAATAATGAAGGATTCCACAGCCATAAGTGCTTGTAGCTCAGACACTCTTCTAACTGAAGTGATGGCCAGAAGCAAGGCTGTTTTCCAAGAGAGGAATTTAAACTCTGCTGATGCTGCAGGCTCAAAGGGGGAAACGTGAGCTTTACCAGTACAACGTTAAGGTTCCAAGCAGGGGTGGATGCTCTCCTTGGTGGCCTTAAGTTGTTTGCCCCACTCAGGAACTGTTTGATAAGAGGCTGAGAGAAGAGAGGTGGTTCATTGTTGCAATGAGCTGAAATGGCAGAGGCATGGATCCTAATGGAGAAGGATAGGCCACTGTGGAGTAGAACTGCTAAGTAATCCAGAATTAGAGGCATGGAGGGCAGAGCTGTGTCCTCTCCTTTAGAGTGAATCCAGGAGCAGTACCTTTTCCACTTATCAGCATAGGATTTCCTTGAGCTGGGTCTTCTGGCTTCAAGAATGACATCTAGCACCTGCTTGCTTAGGCTGGTTACTGGGGGAGAATTCAAGGAATAAGCCAGGCTGCAAAATTTAGTGTTTGCATGTAAGATCTGTCTCCCCTGCTGAGAAACCAGGGTTGGGTTCTGGTGCAGGTGCCAGGGTGGCACCGGTGATAGGCTGTGCAGGAGTGGGTACCAGTGTTGACGTGGCCAGTCCGGGGTAATCAGAATTGTCCTTGGTCTGTCCTGCCTTATCTTGGGCAATACTCTTGAGAGAAGAGGCAGAGGGGGAAAGGCATAGATTGAGAGATTTACCCACTGGAAGGATAGGGCATCCACTTTCCAGGCCCTGCTGTGTGGTGCCCTGGTGCAGAATTTGCTGAGCTGGTGATTGCAAGGGGAGGCAAAGAGATCCACCTCTGGGGTCCCACATTTCTGAATCAGAAGGTTAAAGGTGCTGTGCTCTAATTGCCACTCGTGTGGGTCTAGGAGATTTCTGCTTAAATCACCTGCCAGTGAGTTTTGTTTGCCTGCCAGGAATTGAGCTTGCAGATGGACCTGCATGTCCAAGGCCATGTTCCACAGGGCCATGGCTAGCCTGCAGAGTGGGTAAGAGTGGGTTCCCTCTGCTTGTTGATGTACCACATAACTGTGGTGTTGTCTGTCTTTATTAGCAGATGTCCTGGTGAGAGTAGGGCCTGAAAGCTGTCAGAGTGTGCTGCAGAGCTAGCATCTCTTTTTGGTTGATGTGCAGATGAATTTGACTTGGGCTCCAGTGGCCCTGAATGCACTTGCCGTCCATGTGTGCCCCCCCCAGCATAGTCTGATGCGTCTGTGGTTAGGGTCTAGTCGGCATAGGGTTGAGTAAAGGGCAGTCTCTTGTTGTGGTTGCATGCTGTTGCCTACCAAAGAAACTCTGTCCTTAGACAGGGTACGATAGGAATGATGGTTTCCAGGTCCTGAGAATGTTGGCACCAAAGACTTTTTAAGTACCACTGAAGTTTCCTCACATGCAGTCTGGCATATGGAATTAGTAGGATGCATGAGGCCATGAATCCTAGGGCCTGCAGGATTTTTCTTGTGGATAGCTGGGTTCTGGTGGCCATTTGAGTAAAATAGTCTATCAGATGGGCTTGTTTTTCTGGAGTGAGGAATGCCATCTGGGATGCTGTGTCCAAGCTTGCTCCCAGGAATACAATCTTTTGACTGGGGACTTTTGACTAGTTTTGATTTCTTTTCATTGATGGTGTACCCCAGGGAGGTTAGAAGGTTTTTTACAAATGCCAGGTGCTGTAACAGCATTTCCTGACTGTCGGCCTGAATCAGGCAGTCGCCCAAGTACACGTAAATTTGAACATGTCTCTGTCTGCATTAAGCAATGGCTGGAGCAAGGCATTTTGTGAATACTCTAGGAGCAGTGGATAAGCCAAAGAGAAGTGCAGAGAACAGATAATGCATACATCCTACCCTGAAGCATAGATATTTCCTGTATGACTCTCTTATAGGGATGTGCAGATAGGCTTCTTTTAAGTCTAGGGTGACTAACCAGGCATCTTTGGCCATCATAGGTAGAAGCTGCTGTAGGGTGAGCATTTTGAGTTTTGGTACCACCAGGAAGGTGTTGAGAATTGAAAGATCTAGGATTGGGCGCCACGTGCCCTCTTTTCTGGGTACCAGGAAAAGTCTGGAATACAATCCTTGACCTATCTGTTTAGCAGGAACAGGCTGAATTGCCCTTATAGACAGCAGGGACTGAACTTGGTGCTGTGCCTCTGCCCACTGGTTTGGAGGAAGGTCTGGAAACCCTTTTGGGGTTGGCAGTGAGTGGAAGTAAAATTTGTACCCCTGGGATACAATGTTGAAGACTCATCTGTCTTTGGTGATGCAAATCCAGTTTATTGCATGACAGGCAAGTTTTCCTCCTAGGGGCACCAGCAGTTGGGCAGAGGTAGATAAGGGGGTGGCTTAGCACTCCCTGCTTTAGAGGTGGAGGCACTCCATTGCTTAGATCTCTGCATAACCTGGGAATGTAATCTGGGGGGATGGGAGTCTGTTTCCCCTGGGTCTAGTTTGAGATGGCCTTGAGGGGACTGGAAAAGACCAATGTTTCAAGGGGCAATGCCTACTGAATCTAGGAGGCTGTGCTTGCAAGAATTCTTTGACTGTCTGCATAGATTTAGCTTTTTCTTCCATTTTTTTAAGAACCTCTTCTGCTTTGGTGCCAAACAGATTGTCCTTGTTCAAAGGAGCATCTAATAACTTTGATTTGGCATGGTCTGGCAAGGTCTGCTCCTTAAGCCAAGCATGCCTTCTCTGTATAGAACCAGTGACTGCTGCCCTGCTAGATGTTTCTAGGGCATCAAAGCCACACTGCAATGTATGCTTGCTGACTTGGCTTGCAGAATGCATAAGCTCTTGCAGTTCTTTATTTTCTGCACAGTCTGTAAAGGTAGCTATTTTTTGCTTAATACGTTCCATAATATATTGTTGGTACTTCAGCATGTGAAACTGAAAATTCAAAGCCCTAATGGCAAGAGTTGCAGAGGTATATACTTTCTTACCCCATCTGTCCAAAGCTCTGGAATCCCTGTCCGAAGGGGTGGGATTCTTAGCTGTAGCTGCTTTGATACCTTTAGGCCCCTGGGAAATGACCTCGGGCTCAGCAGTAGGATTTTTGAAAAGGCATTTGTGAGAGTCAGGTGGTAAGGTATCAGGAGTAAGACTGGATTCCATAAAGACATGAAAAAATTCCAGGACTGGGGGTATTGCTAAAGGCCTATGTTGTGGCAAGTCTAGAAATTCTTTGAGTCTCTTCTTGGGCTGAGGATAGTCTTGACATTCCCAGTGGAAATGCTCTCAAAGTATGTAAGGTTTCACCAAAAGAAAAATCCTCTGGAGGAGAGGCAGAGGGAATGGATTCCTCTGCATCAGAATCCTCATAAGTAGATAAGGGCATGTCTTCATAATCAGAACCCTCACAATCGTCTGACTCTTGGTCTGTTGAAGCTCCTGGGGACTGATCTATTTTTCTCTTAGCAGGTGAAGGCTGACTTCCCCTAATCAGCATAATAAGGTCTTCTGCCATTCTAAGCATTTAATGTTGTGGCAAGGGAGCAAGTGCATGTGCTTTGGTCATCAGTTTTCTAGGTGTAGCGCGTACTTTTGGCCTTAGAAACTCTGTAGTTTTAGACAGAACTGAAATTGTCGGTTTGTGTCAAACATCGGCAGTGCAAAGAACTTTCTCAGAAGCCGGTGCCTGCTCAGCGGCTCCAGATATACAAATTCCAAGCTAGCCATCCAGTGTAAACAATAAGTATCTTAACTGTAGGCACAAGCTACAAACCTACAACCTATCCCTTAACCCACTGACACTTGCCTCCTCTGCTTATATAATAGAATTGCTAACTGTAAGTCACTACTGTGCTTTACTCTACAAGTGTCCTCTACTGTTATTGCACTACTGCATCTACAAAAGGTCATAATAAAAGGAAATAACCCCAAACATGTGGTCTATAACTAGGTAGCACTAGATCTTGATAAGACCACTGCAAAATGCGTTCCAGTTAAGCAAAAAAAATGAAGCTGCCACACCAACAGTTACACAATCCATGCTGTAATACACACCCAACAAGTGATCAAGTTGATTCCATCTTACACTGTAGGCAGAACTGAAGAGAAACAAGGATCAGTAGGCAAAAGAACTGCAGTGCAGCCATATAAACCAGAAAAATGGATTAGGTTCTAAAGAGTCACGTTAATATAACTGCAGGCACAAAAGAATGAGCAACCTAATACAGAACGCTGTTCATAAAGACAAGCTATGCAGTACACTGTATCATACCGTAGGCCGAAGAACCGCTGTGTAGCAGTAATCAGTAGGCAAAAACAACTGAAGTGCATTGCAAAATACATAATGAATAATGACTTGCATTGACATCAGTCACTACTGCACCGCAGGCACACAGACTGAATAATGACTGACCAGTAGGCAAACAAATTAATAAGAAAGGCCCAAGTTTCAGTTTTAAGTTAAA